>NC_081425.1:70355327-70609168 GCF_949786415.1 Peromyscus eremicus | reverse complement strand
AAATAACCAAACAATCTCGAAAATGAGCAGAGATGAAGCACTCACACTTCCCGATTTTACAACTCATTACAAAGCTACAGTGTGAAAATGGTGTGATGTTACCACAAGACAGACCACAGTTAAGGGACAGAGCTGAGAATCCAGAAGGAAACCATGCAGACATGACACACTGGCTCTCAACAAGTGCCATGATGGTTAACCTTGACGTAGAACTTGGTGGGGCTTAGAATAGTGTAGAACAGAACTGGGTTTTTCTGTGAGGACACTTCTCCAGAGGTTAGCAGAAGTGGGCGGACCTGCTAGAGCATGGGCAGCATCGTTCCACGCAGGCTGGGGCCTGGGACTGAGTAGACAGCGTGATGTGGTCACTGCTGCCATGCCTTCACTGCTGATGACTACAGCCTCGAACCACGAGCCAAACAAACCCTTCCTCCCTGAAGCTGCTTTTGCGGGGGTATTTTGTCTTCGCAGTGTGAAAAATAACAAAACAGATGTCAAGACCATTCAGTGGGTGAAAACAAAAAAATCTCTTCAACAAATGGAGTTGAGGGCTGGAGACATGGCTCAGTACTCAAAAGTGTGTAGTGCTTTTCCAGGGGACCAGCTTCACTTCCTAGCACCCTGGTCAGGGCGAGCTCCAGACTGGGACACATCTGGCCTCTGTGCATATCTGCATTCACAGGCACAAACCCTTCTCTCCACAAATACATGTAATTTAAAATATTAAAAAATAATTTTAAATTTCTAAAAAAATATTTATTTTTAAAAGATTTGATATATATATATATATATATATATATATATATATATATATATATATATGCCAGATGTGTTCTTGTGGACAAAAGAGGATGTTGGATCCCCTGAAGTGAGAGTTACAGGCAGCGTGAGCCACCTGAACATGGGTGCTGGGAACTGAATCGCTGCAAGAACACTAAGTGCAATTAGCTGCCGAGCCATCTCTCCAGCCCCACCCCATTTATTAGATAGAGTCTCACTGTGTAGCCCTGGCACAGAGATCTGCCTGCCTCTGCCTGCCAAGTGCTGCGATTAAATGCGTGCACTACCACACCAACCCCCCTTTCTTATTTTTTTATTTAATGTGTCTGCACATGTACCATCTGAAGAGGGTGTTGAGCCCCTGAAGCTGAAGTTACAAACAACTGTGAGCCCCCTGATGTGGGTGCTGGGAACCAAACTTGAACCCTCTGTAAGAACAAGAAGCTCTCTTAATGGCTGAGCCATTTCTCCAGCCCCCAAAATAAATCTTTAAAAAAAACTAATGGTACTAAAGCATTGGCTGTCCCATGCAAAGCAACAAATCTGGATGCTTCCTTACAATGTGTACAAAACGTAAATGAACCACAACCTGACTGTAAGGCCTAACAGTATGAAACTCAAAACCTAAAGGGAATCTTTGTGACCTTGATTAAATTAGTTTCTTAGACTACATCAGCAACAGCACAAGCAAACAAATAAGTTGGTCTCTTTTTAAGTATGTATGGTAATGGGATCTGAATCTAGGGCCTCCCACATGCTAGGCAAGTGCTGTCACACTAAGCTACATGAATCAGGGCCTCAGTGAGTTGGCCAGATTAGGCTTGAATTTAATTCTGTAGCTCAGGCAACCTCTGCCCCATCTTCTGTTTCAACCCTGCAGAGAAGCTAGAATTACAGCCTACCCACCTGGCCCAGCTGCCTTATCAAAACAAAACTTTCAGCAGGGTTGGTGGTGCAGCGGTGCATGCCTGTGATCCCAGCACCTGAGAGGGCAGAAGGAGGAGGGTCAGTGCACTTGCAAGTTCCAGGCAGCCGGTTGCTGTATAGTGAGACCCTGTCTCAAAAAAAAAAAAAAGAAGCTTTTAAAATGATGAAGGTTGACATCACCGGGTAACAAGTCATACTGGCATCTTCTGTCCTCTGGAAGGATACAAGGAGAAACACACATCTCCTCCTCTAAAACCTACACTCTCCGTCTATTCCCGAGACAAGAACAGACAAAACCAAAACAAGGCACAGCCTACAAAACCCTGAGTCAGTACTCTTCAGAAGTATCAAGATTATAAAAAAAACTGAAAGACTTCACCATTAGAGGAGACATGGCTAAATGTAATGTGGGGTCTCAAAGTGGCAAAATCCAGTATCTCTATTTTAGTTAATAATCCTGTAGAAATGTAAAGTGCGATGTCAGTGTTAGAGGAAGCAGATGAAAGGATATCCAAGAACAACCTTTACCATTCTTGCAACTGTTCTGTAAATCTTAAGCAACTTGAAGAAAGGGGCGTGAGGGATGGATCAGCAGTGAGGAGCACTCGTTGCTCTTACAGAGGACCTCAATTCAGTTCCCAAAACCTACATGGTAGCTCAAAATCAGTTCCACGGGGACCCAACTCTGCCTTCTAACCCTTGTGGGCACCAGGCACACATATATATGCACATGCACCCAAAACACTCATACACATAAATAAATCTAAAATTTTAAAAAATGATTTGAAGAGAAAAAAAGCTAGATAGGAGTGTAGCTCAGTGGTAAAGAACTATCCAGCTTGCATGTGGTCCTCAGTCTAAACTTCAACATCATGAAAGAAAAATGAACCTATAATCCCAGAGTCTGGTAGGAATGGAGGCAAGGGGATCATGAGATCAGGGTCATCCTCAGCAATGTAGGAAGTTCAACCCTGTCTCAGAAAGCCAAAAATATATACATATATACCACACCATTAAAAAGTTACCAACAGTTAAGTTCTTTTGGGGATATATCTATTATTCATGTTTTTGTTTCTGATTCTCCTTGCAGAAACAAAAATAAATTCTTAGCCCAGGTATGGTGGTCACACATTTAATCCCCACACTCAGAAGGCAGGGGCAAACGTATCTCTGAGTTGGAAGCCAGCCTAGTCTTTATAGTATCTCAAAAAAAAAAAAAAATTCCCTCCCTCTTCAACATTAGCATAACCATATGACTTCTTTGCTAACATTTATTAATTAATGAGTGGGAATTGTGTGTTATTAACCAGGTGAAAAATTTTAGTGCCGTTTACTTGATACACGAAACACAGATGTCCGTGAGGTAGAGTTCTTTCTTTCTCTCACGTCATAAAATAGCATTTTAGATAAATAATGAGGTTCAGAGAAAGGTTTTTTTTATTATTATTTCCCACTTTATTTATTTACTTATGGGGACAGGGAGACACACACTTGTACACATACTATGGTACACATGCAGGGGTCACAGGACAATTTGCAAGAGTTGGTTTTCCTCCTACTGTGGATTCTGAAGATCAAACTCAGGTTGGTATCAGGTGCTCTTACCCACTGAGTCATCTCCCTGGCCCCATTTTTGAGACAGGATCTCACTCTATATGTCTGGCTGTCTTAGAACTCACTATATAGGCCAGGATGACCTCAAATTCACGATAATTCTCCTTCCTCAGCCTAAGTACAGACTATGGGTCATATATCACTATGCTTCACAGTAACTTTTACAGAGCTGGGCATGGTAGCTCACAGCTTGATTCTCAGCACTCAGGAGGTGAAGGAGAAGTCAGACCAATCTCTGAGTTCAAGGCTAGAACTTCGTAAGTCAGAATCAATATAAATCCATGGACATGATATTCCACTTGTCAACATGTCATAAGTTTATGAACTTCATTTTTGTTTTGTTTTTCTTTTGTTTTTCGAGTCAGGGTTTCTCTGTGTAATACCCTGGCTGCCCTGGAACTCACTCTGTAAACCAGGCTGGCCTCGAACTCATAGAGATCTGCCTACCTCTGCCTCCCCAGTGCTGGGATTAAAGGCTACCACCACTCAGCTATCCTGGCTTTTTTTTTTTTTTAAGAACACTTTAAGAGGAGCTGGAGAGATGACCCAGTGGTTAAGAGCACTAACTACTCTTCCAGAGGACCCGGGTTCAATTTTCAGCACCCACATGGAAGCTCAGAACTGTCTGTAACTCCAGTTCCAGGAGATCTGATACCAAGAACAACACAACAATGCACATAAAATAAAACTAATTAATCAAAAAGAACACTTTAAGAAAAGACTTGTTTTTATTTTATGTGTATGAGTGTTCTGACTGCATGTATGTCTGTGCACCACATGCATGCAGTACCTATGGAAGCTAGAAGAGGGTGATGGGTTTCCTGGAACTGGAGTTACAGCCAGTTGTGAGCTACCATATAGGCACGGAGAGTGGAGCCTGTGTCCTCTGGAAGAGTGGCCAATGCCCGTAACCATGGGGCCTTCTCTCCAGCTCCATGAACTTCAATCTGAGGGAGAAATATGTTTGTGATTTCTTCCAAGAATGCGGGTTAGTCTATCAATGAATGCTTGTAAGGCAAGTGCAAAGTCAAAGACTCATTCTGCCTTCAGTGCCTTGGTTCCTCTCTCTCGCCAGTTAGTACTGGGAAGAGGACTGTGTCTGTGAGAGGAACCCAGAAGTGCCCTGGGTCTATCCATTTTCTAAATGCTCACAAGTCTATTGACTTGAACTCACTCTTTGCTTGCTTCCTTTCATGACAAAACAAGGTCCCTCAGGTCTATTCAAACTAAGTACTGGTCGACAATACTCACTCCACCTCCTGGCAGGAATAGGGGTTTAGATCTTAAGGAGGTGCCAAGTTGTGGTGGCACATGCCTTTAGTCCCGGCACTTGGGAGGCAGAGCCAGACAGGTCTCTGTGAGTTCAAGGCCAGCCTTGTTTACAAAGCAGGTTCCAGAATAGCCAGAGCTGCAACACAGAATAATCCTGTCTCTAAATGGATCTTAAGGAGGAAAGGACACAGGACTCTAACCTACCTATGAAAGATGTGGTTCATTTCCTTGCAGTTCTAATAAAAATAAATGCTAGCCGGGTGGTGGTGGTGGTGGGTGGTGGCGGCGGCGCGGCGGCGGCGGCGGCGGCGGCGGCGGTGCACGCCTGTAATCCCAGCACTTGGGAGGCAGAGGCAGGCGGATCTCTGTGAGTTGGAGACCAGCCTGGTCTACAGAGCTAGTCCAGGTCAGGCTCCAAAGCTACAGAGAAACCCTGTCTCGAAAAACCAATAAATAAATAAATGCTGAATTAGAAAAGAACATCCATATCCCTCCCCGTGATGTAAATCCACTAGAGAACACAATCAGGGTTGTGTACTTAAGATCTTCCAACACTTTATTTTATGATCTATTAAGAATGTAGACACTGGTGTCTTCCAGTTTGCATCATCTAGTACAAGTGACGTCATCTTTGTCCCGAGTACCGCATTGTCATTCCCAAGATAGAAAATACAGGTTTCCTTGAGTGTCTCCCACGGCAAGCTGCAGGGTAGAGTTGGGCCCCAGCCAAGGTTCCAGGCAGCTCACTGGCCCATCACATCGGAACAAACCCAACTAAGACAGGAACAGAAACGGGAGAGGTGAAGCTACAGTCCTGGGGTCTCCTTATTAGCTTATCTTCCTCTCAAATCAATACCTTAGCATCGGGCCACTGCAATAGAGACCAACGCAAACAACTTCCATCTTTTGCCCCTCCTTAGCCTAAATGTTTTCTTGTAGTAGCCCTTTCCCAGCTTGCATGCATGTGCACACACACACACACACACACACACACACACACACACACACACTTACCAGCTGCATGCTGGGTCTCTCCCACAGCTAACATCTCTGTCCTTCGAAGCAGTCACCAGCAATCCAGGAAGCACATGGAGGGCTGTGACTGCGCCCAAGTGAATCTCAGAGAGGAGGGGGAACAACATGAGTTCTAGGGAGACCTTTCCTTAGGAAGCAGCGAAGGCAGCTGCGTCAGATCTAGAACCTCCTCCTTCTCTATGACCCTTGCCCCAAGCTTACCTTTTTACACTGACGTGCCTTCAAATGTCTGGGTTCCCACCAGCTCTCCGTGTAGGAATTTGACTCAGATGAATCTGTCCCTGGAGTCTGAGTTTTAGGTGTTTTTGCTTCTTTCTGCCAAGTGTTACCTACAATCCACTCTCCGTCTGGGGTACACTCAGCTACGTTCCACAGCATTCCATCAGAGGTGGCGCAGAGAAATGATGACTCTGCCATTTTAAGAGTCAAGTTAGAGAGCCAGGTCTCAGGCCTTTAGGACCCACCAGCCTCCCCTAAGCACCCCAGAGCTCCTCTGGACTTTTTCCCTCCACTAACCAGACTCAGGTTTGGCCTGGGTGATTGATCACCCGGGGACCCATTAGGATTCTTTAAGTTCAGATTGAAGTCCAGGGCCTCCCCAAACTCTCCTGACTCCTTCTGCTCCTGTGAAAGGACAGGTGATTAGGTAACTTCATTCAGTCTGAGCACATAAGACACAACTCCACGAACAAAACCACAGTGTTCTGCTCTAGACGTGCTTAGGACATTAAAAGCAATCTACAAGTCCAGTCCAGGCATCGGATGGACTGCCTGTAAGAATCTATCCCTGAGCTCCCCCAGGTGAAGATGCAGAACCTATCTACCACTTTGATGTTGTTATCACGCCCATCCCCAGTGGGCGAGAAGAACCCCCAGCGCTGGCAGCAGATTTTAGTGTCACGATCTAACTCCACGTGAGTGAGGTCTCTGTGGTGAGGACATGTTTGTGTCCAGCCTCCTCTGGCAGAACATGACATATGTGCATTTCCCATTTGTCAACACTCAATGTTGTGTTCTGCTTTCCTACCACACGGTTCTACACTGAAGTTACCCGTCTTCTCTCTGTGTCCAGGCACTTACATTGGTTTTGGCTACGCTGACCAGGATGACATAGAACGTGCCTGTGCCTGGCATTTGGGGACATGTACACTTCTTTTACTTAAATACATGTTTGGAAACAGAACCACTGCTTCCTAGACAGGCTTTGTAGGTTACTTGAGTAGGTATCAGGCTAGGATTTCATAAACTTTCCAGAAACAAGAGACCTCAGGACACTAGAGAATGGAATCTAGCTTTGACATACCAGAATTGGTAAGTGTAAAACACCTATGAGGTAACGGCAGCCATGACAGAGACACGGTGCAGCCCTTGCCCTCAAATGCTCATACTGACAGAGTCCTGTAAAAAAAAAAAAAATCACAATTAAAAAACCTGGGGGACAGGCTGGGCGTGGGTGGCACACACCTTTGAATCTCAGCCTCACAGAGACCAGAGGCAGGTGGATCTTTGAGTTCCAGGCCAGCCCTGCTCTATAGAGTGAGTTCCAGGACAGCTAAGGCTACACAGAGAAAGCCTGTCTCAAAAAAAACAAAACAAGAACAAAACAAAAAAAGAAAGGAAGGAAGGGGAGGGAGAGGAGAGGAGGGGAGGGGAGGAGAGGGGAGGGGAGGGGGAGGAAGAGGGAGAGGGGGGAGGGAGAGAGAGACAGAGAGAGAGAGAGAAGAAAGCTGGGGGCCAGAGAGATGGCTCAGCAGGTAGGAGAATTGCCACCAAGCCTGGCAACCTGAGTTTGAGCTCTAGAACCCGACACGGTAGAAAGAGAGAACCAACCCACCAAGTTGTCTTCTGACCTTCCACACACTTACTTTGGGGCCATGCAAGTGCCTGAACCAACAGTGGCACACACCTCCCAGCACTCAGGAAGCAGAGGCAAGCAGATGCCTGTGAGTTCCAGGTCAGTCGTGGCTACACAGTGAGACCCTATCTCAAAAAGAAAGAAGAGGAAAAAGGGGAGGGGAGGGGAGAGGAAGAGAGGAGAGGGGAGGGGGAGTGAAGAGGACCGGAGAGAAAGGAAGGAGAAAACAACAACAAAAACCCTCCTAGGTCCCTGATTTTAAAAATTCTACAACCTTTTTTTTGCACAGGGGAAAATCTTACATGGGAACTCAGCATCCAGTGATTTCAAACAGAGTTGCTCCAGGAAAGGGAGATGAGAGAGGATTGGAGTCACCTGCCTTTCCCTTCCCTCTCTCCTCCATGATGGGTTCCAATGTTTAAATGCATTGGTTCTAGAGTCTAGAATCTAGACCAATGTTTGGTGTAACACATCCGCACAGGACTCACCAAGAAAGAAAGATATCCAGAGTCCTCCTGCTGCAGGTAAAACACGCCGTACTCCTTGCTGGTGCACAGGACTGAAGAATGTACTCCATACTTCCTGCTGTTTTATAAGAGAGTAAAAGACTGAGCCCAAGACCACCTTTCTTTAAGACCCTGGTGCTATACCCTGAGTTCGACTCCACCTCAGGGTAACCACTAAACCGCTTTTCTTCTTTTCAGCCTAAGAGGTTTTGCATTTTGTATCTTACCAGATCCTAGTTGGAGTACACCCAGGCTTCATCTGTAGTAACTCCACATTCTCTTTCATTAAGATGAGAGACTGGCCATCAGGGGCCAGAACCAGACCTGTCAAGACTCCCAAGTCCTCCTGTAGAACTCGCTTCATGTGAAGACTGTAGCTCAAAAGACAGACACAAACACTTCCTTAGCAAACTTCTCTCAGACGCATTCCCACGCACTTCTCGTGAATGAAGTATAAAACACAAGACTGACCTACACCACATGTCCTGTTCCTAACCTCTGTGTGCATGCTTGCTTGCTTTTGCTATACTGGGGATGAGACATGGAGCCTCTGGCAGGACTCAGACAAGCACTCTAGCACTGAGCTACATTCCCAGCGCCTGTCTTTCTTACAGCAACATCCACCATCACGCTCCCTTCCTGCTAACACTGCTGTCTTTTGCGTCCATCAATAAGCACTGTGGATACTTCCTTCTGTAACAGGGCCCCAGACCTTAGTAGGCCTTCAAACCTCAGCACAACTGACTCCATGATGGAAGTACCATTCAGGCCATAACACTCAGTGTGTAAACAGCACCACCAGCCAAAAATGAAAACAAAGACCTAACCCATCAAAGTCCATAGTTCTGGGCAGGTCTCTAAATGTACTAACCTTGCTTTGGGGCCTGAAACTCTCTATGTAGCCCAGGTTGGTCTTGAACTCAAAGAGATCTGCCCCTGAGTGCTGGAATTAAAGGACTGCCCCACCACCATCTACCTTCTTCTTGGCCACCACCTTCCCCATCCCCCCTAGGAACCCAAGGTCTGGCTACACCCAGAATTCTGGCCCCACACTCCAAGTAGGGCCAGAAAGACAGCTCATCAGGGAGGCACAAAGTGTAGGAAAGAATTGACTCCAAGAATTGTCCTCTGTCCTCCACATGAGTGCCCTGAACAAGCACACCTCATCACCACACACACACACACACACACACACACACACACACACACACACACACACACATACACATGAAAGAAAAAAAAAACAGAATACTCTGAGAACTCCCATGCATAAATTTTGTTAACACTATTCACTTTTCTGGGTTGTGTTAACACTATTTGCTTTTCTGGAATACCATTTCCTTCCCTTACTGGCCCAGAAAATTCTTCATTTTTTTTATGTCTAATTTTAAAGACCATCTCTTTGCTAACATTTCTCAAGTTTTTGCAGACCTATGAGTTACTGGAGGCTTTTTAAAAATTCAGCTGGGTTTGGTGCCACACACTTCTAATTCTAGCCACTCAGAAGGCTCAGTAGGAAGGAATCTGAACTGCTAGCTTGAGCAATATAACAAAACCCTGCCTCAAAAAAAGTAATAAAGAAATACAGAAAAACAGTTCATGTGTTCCACACTCTCTGGTTCAGAACTTCACAACAAGTAGGCATTTAAGAATTACTCATAGCCGGGCAGTGGTGGCGAATGCCTTTAATCCCAGCACTCGGGAGGCAAAGCCAGGCAGATCTCTGTGAGTTCGAGGCCAGCCTGGGCTACAGAATAAGTTTCAGGAAAGGTGCAAAGCTACACAGAGAAACCCTGCCTCGAAAAAAACAAAAAACAAAACAAAACAAAGAATTACTCATTTAGCTGGGCAGTGGTGGTGCACACCTTTAATCCCAGCACTTGGGAGGCAGAGGCAAGCAGATCTCTGTGAGGCCAACCTGGTCTACAGAGTGAGTTCCAGGACAGCCAGGGCTGTTACACAGAGAAACCCTGTCTCAAAAAACCAAAAACCCAAATTAAAAAAAAAAAAAATCACTCATTTAAACTGACAAGACCAGGGCTCAATGGGTAAAGATATTGGCCAATGAGCCTGATGACCTTAGTTAGATTCCCAGAACCCACATGTTGGCAGGAGAGCCAACTCCCTCAGGTTCTTCTCTGACCTTTGCACACACAGCTGAAGACTCTAAAGACATGAACAAAGGAAGGCACTACTTTAGCTAACCTCCCTCAGACTCCTCACTTCCACAGATACTACTCACAAATAAAGTAGTATAAAGCAAAACGACTTAGCTGCCCCACACAGCCAACAACTCATAAAGCCAGGGGCAGCTGACATCCCATCAGCCTCACCCCAAAGCACAGACAGATAATAACAACATCCTAGGTATATGTAGCTCAATATCCCCATCAGCAGCTGCCCAGTTTCACCTGGGGTTTCTGGATGTTGAACCTTCCATCAGTTCCACCTGCCACTCGCTGACTTTCTCATTAGCACTGAGAACAAAGAATGAATGTGCCGAGTACCAGATCAGGTCACTGACGCGGCCCGGAGCCTGTGTGTGAAGCAAGTTCAGTTCAGTACTTTTGAGGAAAAAGCATAAACCTTTCCCCTCCCAGATGTGCAGGCAAAACTCTAACCCAAGGAAGTTCCACTAAACACACAGGTGGACAGAATTCACACGGACTTAGATAACCTGTGCTGTAGCCACGGCTTTGGCTTCCTGCCACAGTATTAGCTCCCCAGTTTCATTTCCAGACACTGCCAGAGAACCATCTGGTGCCCATGCCACAGCAGTGATGACCACAGAACTCCTAGGTTTGTGTGTATCATCTGGTGAAGAAAGGAAGGGATACATACATTAAGAGCTCTGATACTGAGCTAGGATTAGCGGTGCATGCCTTTAATCCTGTCACTGGGGATACAGAGGCAGGTGGATCTCTGTGAGTCTAAGGCCAGTCTGCTTTAAAGTTCCAGGCTAGCCAAGATTACAAAGTGAAACCTTGTCTCAGACTAGAAAGATAAAGAGGTATCAGGTGACCTTGGCATCCTTTGTTCCAGTCTTCTTTCATGCTACCTCCCCTCCCCTCACTCACCTGCTTCCTTGGGGATCTGCCAGAGGTGGACAGAGCTATTATCTGAGGTCAGCAGGAGGCCTGAGGCCTCGGACGCAGCAGCTGCTGTGACTGGACCGCTGTGTCCCTGGAGGGTGCGTATTTGGCACACCTAGGAAAAAGGGGGTTGCCGAGGTTGTCCTGCGTACCTTCTCTATCTCTTCCCTACCCCAGTTCTTGCAGAGAACTCACCAAGAGGGGATGCCACAACTTTGTGGCCCCATCCAGTCCAACAGTCACCACCAGAAGCTCCGATCCAGGCTGTCCAGCTGAAAAGACAGGGAAAACAACTCAGAAGGAACGGCCAGGCCCAGAGGCAAAGGCTTGAAATAGAGTGCTAGCGTAGCAAGCACCAGGCCCTAGGTTTACTCTCTACTACTGAAAAAGAAGAGGAGAAGGAAGAGAAGGAGACAAAAAAAAGGATGAGATAGCAGCAGCGAAGGGGAAGGGTGACAGTCCAATACCTGGGCGGGGCTCCAGGGCAGCTGCACACTGGCTGATGGGTCCCGAGTGAGCAGGGATGCTGGTCAGCTCCATGCCCTGACGGTCCCACACTTTCAAGGTCCCATCCCGGCTCACAGATACTATGTGTTCCTCCTGTCTCCGGATCACAGTATCAGAGGACAGTCGCAGTGAACGGGACACGGGAAAGGAGGCAGGCAAGCAAAGGGAAGAGGTTAGCAGTCTTGGACTGCGCTTGCTTGGAGTATGCACACAACTGTCTTGTAATAACTCATCTGGCAGCCTGAGCCCCTGACCTGCATGTGCTATGCATACCCACCTCTCTAAACAACACGTCTGCAACCTTAGTTCCCCACCTGCATAGAGCTGCACACATTCCTACCTTTGGACAATGGAATAAAATTCTCTTCCCCCTAACATGCATCAAACACGGACAGATTTCCATCCAATCATATCCTATCTTCCCTCTGGGTATGAGGGTGGGGTGGGGGCTCTGATCTGGCCGGAACTGGTTTTGGATGTATGTGCAATAAAGCAAACTGTGTCCCTGTTTGGTATACATATAATTCAAAGTAGATGCATTGTGGTAGAAGACATGTGCAGAGAGCAAAAAGCTTATTTAATCCAAGTCTGTCAACAGAAAGAGAACCACACAAACTATACCCTAGACCCCTAGGAACCCCCAGCAACCAAACTCCTCCTTCCTGCAGACTCATCCAAGAAGCCCTAACCAATAACCTAGGGCCCCGAGTATTCTTTCACTTATGTGGCCCGCTGTCCTTGTTGACAGGCTATTGTACTATCGTTTTGCTTTGAATAAAATTACCTCTCTGCCCTCATAATCTGTGTGTGCTTTAAAAAAAAATTTAAGTGTGTGTGTGTGTATGAGTGTATGTGTGTATGTGTGTGAGTGTGTGTGTGTGTGAGTGTGTGTGAGTCTGTGTGTGTGAGTCTGTGAGTGTGTGTATGTGTGTGTGTTTGTGTGAGTGTGTGTGTGTGTGTGTGTGCACATGAGTGGAGGTGCCAAGGAGGGCAGAGGCGTCAGATCTCCATGGAGCTGGAGACACAGGCAGCTGTGAGCTGTCTGACATGAGAATTGACTGCAGGTCTTCAGGAAGTGCTCTCAGCTGCTGAGCCATCTCTCCAGCCCATTCTGTGTGTGTTTTTATTTAATTCCCGATTAAGACACCAAGAACCGAGAGAACACCTGGCCAAGACCCTAACTCCCTCCAGAGAGGGGAAGGTAAACATCTGGGACTTGGAAGATGTAAAAGGATGTGGAGTTGAGAACTGTGGAGCTGAGTGGCTCAGGACTGCAATCTTGGCGGAAATTCATACTACTAAGAGGACGTGTTTTTAATGTGCCACCCATCGAATCACCCACCAGACTCAAGACTATAAGTATCGTATTTTTACTATTTGCCTTTGAGACTGGACACCTAATGCATCCAGTCTCCCAGATTCTCCTGGCCTTCCCAGAGAATGCTAGTCAAGTCCATTGCCTTACCACAGCAACCACGGTGCTCACGGCACTCTGGTGACCCAGGAACTGACCAAGCTGCTGTCCTGCCTGTGGATCCCAGAGTCCCACAGAGCCGTCACTAGAGCAGGAGACCTGCAGTCAGAAGTGAAAGGAGCAAGATCGTCAGCATTCCTCTAGCATTTTATTTGAGGGCTTGGAGACAGGGCCTCACTGTGTAGCTCTGGCTGGCCTGGAACACACTACGCTAGGATTAAAGGCGTGCAACACCATGCGTGGGTCCTTTCTTATCTCTCTCTTTTTTTTAAAGACAATATAAGAAGGGCCGGAGAGATGGCTCAGTGGTTAAGAGCATGGTCTGCTCTTCCGGAGGACCTGGGTTCAATTCCCAGCACCCACATGGCAGCTTACATCTGTCTCAAGTTCTAGAGCTTCTGACCCTCTCATCCAGACAAAACACCAATGAACATAGAATAAATTATATATTAAAAAAAATTAGAACTCTATATAGGGAAATATACTTCACAAATACTGAGAAAATAATCTGAGATTTGTTAATTTATTAAAACAATCTGAGATTAATAAATCACAGCAATATCTTTCACTCTCAGGCATTCCAAAGCTGGAGAGACAGCACTGTGTTCTTGTGAGGAACATGGACTTTGGGGCTGGAGATGGCTCCAACTGCAAAACTGCTCTGTTCTAAAGACAAGAATTTGCTCCTCAGCACCCACATCAGGTAGCTCACAACGGCCTTTAACTCTGGATTCAGCGGATCCACCATCCTCTCCTGGCCTCCACAGGCACGGCACTCACATGCACAAACCCACACACAGACACGTACATATTAAAAACATAATGAAAAAAATGTAAATCTTAAAATAAAAAAGGCACGGGCTAGAGGAACGTGGCTACACGGTAGAGTACCTGCCTAGTATGCGAAAGGCCTCGGGTTCAAGATCCAACACCAAAAAGGCAGAGGGGCTTTCCTATCGGAACGTCTATTGGCTCAAGGATGGAGGAATGGCTCAGGGGGAGCAGGCACTTGCCACAAGCCTGACAACCCAAGTCCAGTTCCTAGACCCCATGTGTGAAGAGCACTGACTACTGCAAGTCGTCTTTGGACCTCCATGAACACAACGTGGCACAACATCCATCCACACGTATACATACGTGCACATAAAAGTGTAAAGAATTCAAACAAAGAAGAATGCTTATTGCATTGCTCAGCTTTATCACTGGCAGGACCTTGAAAATGCTTTTCTGGGGTCAATTTTCTTATCTGTGAAGAAGACATAACTGTAGTATCTATTTTACAGGGTATTGTTTTTTGTTTTTTGTTTTTTAAAGACAGGGTTTCTCTGTGTTATACCTCTGGCTGTCCTGGAACTCACTTTGTAGACCAGGCTAGCCTCAAACTCACAGACATCTACCTACCTCTGCCTTCTGAGTGCTGGGATTAAAGGCATGTGCCACCCCCCCTACCCCCAGGCCTTTACAGGGTATTATAAAGATTAATTATGGTAATAAGTAAAACTGAGGTCATGTCAAACCCAGCATATACTATGCACCCAGAAAATGTTAGCAAAACCATTATTAATTATTAAACTATTACTAATTAACTATTATGCTAGAAAGAGTCTGCAATGGAGATTGCTTTCCTCCAAGTTCCTTGCTGGGCTTTGCGTGTTCTTCCCCATCCCTTCACTCACCAGCAGGTTGTCTTTGGTCCATGCACAGCCAGTGACCCAGTCACGGTGACAGGAAGAGAAGGAGTGAATCAGAACAGGGGCTTGGGCTCTCTTCACGTCCCAGCAGAGGAGATTCTGCGTAGGCAAGGACAGGGATCCATCAGGACACAGACCACAGCCATGCCGAAGCCATTACAGACAGGGTGGTTGTTTTGTTTTTGACAAAGTCTCATGTGTCCTAGCTGGCCCTGGACGAACGATCAATGACCTCCTGATCCTGCCTTCACCTTCTAAGTACTGAGGTTAAGGTGGGTGCCACCACACCTGGTTTCAAGCAGGAAGTTTTTAAAAAAAAAAGAAAAAGAAAAAGAAAAAGTGTAAGGCACGCAGGTAGACCCACCTGCAGATCTGGCAGATCAAAAAGCAAGAGAAAGCAATGGGAAACAGACTGTTTAAAAAAAAAAAAAAAAAAACGAGGCTGTGGGACCCCAGGGTTACATCCTTCTGCAGCTCACCCGATCCCTGCCCGCAGTGGCCAAAAGGCCTCCATCAGGGCTGAAGCTACAGCAACACACTGGGCCCTCGTGTCCCCGGAGCTCAGCACCACAGGGAAAGTCTTCTACCTCACGTGGCTGTGTCAGCAGCTGCCTGGGCCACAGTCGCACCGTGAAATCCTCTGCATTGGAAATAGAAAGGGAAGCGCTTCCTGAAAACCAAAGCAAGACTGGCCCAGGAGGCAAAGGGAACCACGGGAGCAGAGCACAGCATCCAAGAACACAGTTCGAAGGAAGTGGGACGGTGAGTCACCAGAATGTGCCCAGGCCCTGGGCAAGGCTCCCACACTACATAAGCACACAGCGTGGGAACGCCCTGCACCCCAGCTCCTGCTTGGCAGACTCAGGGCAGGAATGTGTCTCCTTGTGTCTGTAATTTCCCACCACACTTATCATAGCAGCTGCTGCAGAAGCTACGTTTCTCAAGGCCTCAATGTGGCTTTCACCTCACCACCTGTGAGGTTCAAACCTCTCACTTCCAGAGGACCAAGGCCATTCTGCACTCCCTTTCCTCCTCTTCTCTACTCTTTCTAGAAACAGTCTAGAAATAATTATGTAAGAACACATTCAAGGGGTTGGGGATTTAGCTCAGTGGTAGAGCGCTTGCCTAGCAAGCGCAAGGCCCTGGGTTCGGTCCTCAGCTCTGAAAAAAAAAAAAAAAGAACACATTCAAAAGCAATTTAAAAGTTGTATGTGCATGGATTTTGATGAGCATGTGTTATTACAGTTATAAATGGAAGGGTGACACCAGCATATTTCAAAGAGATGATTCTATAACACCGTTCAGTAGTACCTGAAGCAGAAGCCAAGAGTTTCTGGGAGGTGGCCAGTCCAAGCACAGGCTTCTGGTGTCGGGATAACAGCCACAGGGAATGAAGGGAGCGTCCCTTGAGCACCCAGCCATGCAGGGACCCATCTTCTGCACCATTCACCAAAACGCTGGGACTCAGCCAGACCAGGGCGGACACTGCCACATTTAGCACCTGACTCTGAGTCTCCTGGGAACCTAGAAAATGGAAGAGTACATGAAAGACAGACATTTGGAAAAAGGAATGAGGTAGTGGGTATCTTCTTTCCAAGGGTGCAAACCCATCCACTCCCCCTCTGATACCTGAAGAAATGTTGTAGATTTTAATGCCATCTTCTCGGTACCCAACAGCCACCTGGTCACCGTCTGGGTTGAGAGCCACAGAGAGTGCAGGAGACAGAGGATGAGAGCCCAGGGAACCCCTGGGTCGGCCAAGAAATCCTGACCATAACTGAGCCTAGGATGCCAGAAAGGAGTTTAAAGATACTCACCTCTGCTGCCTGGTCCCCATCCCCTATGACATCTTCCTTCAAAAGACTGCAGGAAATCTCTCACCATCCAAACTCCCCCGGGATCCTCCACAAAGGATCCTGGCATTCCTACTTTTGCTACTCTGTTCCCGAACCCACCACAGGCCCTCTGGAAGCTCACCTTGCCATCTTCTCCGGCCGTCAGGAACCGGCCTCCAGCGTGCAAAGAAAGAAGAGCAGTAACACAGCCATGGTGTGCGGGGAATGCCGCCAGCCGCGTACCCTCATGCCAGGCCCACAGCTCCACTGCCCCATCTATCCGGCCTACAGCCACAGACTTCCCAGGGGCACTGAATGCCAGGGTGCGGACAGAGGCTCCTGGGGTTCCGAGTTCCTAGACGCAGGTGTTAGAAACAGAAGGAACAGACCCTGTTCTCAGCACAGGCTCAAAGGGATCCAGAACACAGCTATCACTCTCCACTTTCACTCCTGCCCTGTGTTCTCTCCGAGAGCTACACAGGACCTTCTCACCTTGATGACTTTGAGTCCATCTGCCCGGAAGAAGGTAACGCTGCCAGCCCAGCTGCCGGTGGCTACCACCTGCCCCTCTGGATGGAAGGCAATGCAGTTCAGGGATCTGGGACAGGTGTGCTGGAAGGCCAGCTGTCCACGGACTGGGTCCCAGAGCTGGAGAAGAAAGAGAAGAGGAATCGGGGTGCTGGACGCAAATGGCGGAGCTTTTCAGCCCTAGAGCTCCCGAGGGTCACCTTAGCTAGTCCCCTGCCTCAGTAAAGCTTCCCTCGGATAGGCAGTCAGCAGCTCTGCCATGTTGAGCAACAGATCAGGTCTGACTCACGGTTTAGGGTCACTTTTTGTTACCTTTAGGTATCCTCCCAAACACACAGTGGCCAGCAGGCGTCGGTCTGGGCTTAGGCAGCAGCCAGTGATTTGGTACGGGTGGGCCTTGGTCTGGAACGCCCTGTCCCAGGAAGACAAAGTCAGGGTACAGGGTCATTATTAGGCTCCCTCCTCACTCCTTTCTCTCAGGGCTTCTCACTCTCAAACAGGAGGAAACCACTCACCAGCAGCCATGCTGCAGGTCCCAGAGCTCCAGGAGCCCATCGAAGGTAGTAAGGAAGAGAGCACTGTCCGAGAGGAACGCAAAAGAGGAAATCCCATCACAGCCGCTCACCAGCGCCTTCTCCTCCTGTAACGGCCGGTTGGGGAGCGTGACTACTCAGGTGATTCCCTCAGTCCTCCATAACCAACCCATTCCCGGCCCCAGCCATAAAAAGGAGGCCAAGGCAAAAAGGGCTTAAGTCCTTGGCTGTCTACATTCCCAGCCCAAACACAGGTTCAAGGGTACCTCATAATCAAAGCAGAGTCACCTTTTCTCACCACAGATTTTTCAGGTTCTAGGGAAGGGTATTACATAAACGCATGTACACAGGGGTGAGGGGGTGATGTGGGTAAGAAGAGAAAGCCTGTGGCTGTCTCCTCTCTCCAGACCGGTATTACCTGCTGCTGCAATCATTCAGAGCAATTTACAGGACCCTTCTCTCCTGCGTCTTTGTTGAGGCTCCGTGTGCAAGCCAGAAGGCCTGCCTTTTCCCACCCAAGGTCTTCCCTCTATCTACAAAGCTCACATAGTCCCTATCATGTGAACAACTGGGCTCCGGGTCGGAGCCCTGTGCTCCTCAAAACACTAAGTAACATGCCTTGAACGGAAACTGGGCAGCAAAGCTGCACAACCACACCTGCTGCTGAGTCCCTTTTCGTTCTAGGCAATCCCAGCAGGCCTTGAACTGAATAGGCAGCCCAGGCTGGCGTTGAGCTCAGTCCTCCTGCCCCAGTCTCCCGATGCTGGGATTACAGGTGTGAACCACCACACCCAGCTGTTGACTGATCCTTTGACCAGGGTGTCTAATCTGAATTGAGTTGAAGGATGTTGCTGAATCAACCAGGGTTCTAAGGATGTGCTTGGCTTGCCTAGACCTTCAGGGCAGTATGTGAGGGTTTCCTGATGGTCACTGCCTTCCGCATCATACCTGCCAGGTTCTCAAGTCCAACAGGTAAATTGTCCCACTGGCAGTGCCCACAGCTGCTCTTTGCCCATTAGGGGATAAGGCCACAGCGGTCGGGGAGGAAACTGCCAGAGATAAGCTAGAGAGGGAGAAAAAAAAAGTAGGAAGAAAGAGGAAGTGAGGGAAGAAAAGCCAATGGGAATCAGCTTCTGCAACTCTATGCCTGAACCCCTCTCCATGGCAATTCTAAGTCTGTCCTTTCTTTTTCTCGGAAAGGCCTACCAGAGCTGGGGTCACGGGTCTTACCTTTGCTGGTCCTTCAAGGTCTGGGGTTTATTAATCCATCGTAGTGTGAACTGGAGGTGCCATCGCTGGGTGAGCAGGGGGGCCTGGCAGCAAACAGGTGAGTCTACAGGCTGGCTGGCCGCCTGCTGGAGCAGGAGCAGAGGATACTGGGCAAGGAGCGAAGCCTGCTGCCTCAGGAAGGTGTGGAATACAGCAACATCTGCCTCCAGCGGCTCCTGGTTCGCTGCGGACGTTGAAGAAGCTGTTTGAAAAGAGAGGAGAGGTTGAGGGTGGCTGAGGAGACGACTCAGTGGGTGGGAGAGCGTGCTGCACAAACATGAGGACCTCGGTTCAGATCCCCAGACCTTCCCAAAAAGCCAGGTACGGCACATGTGTCTGTAGCCCTAGTGCTGGTGTGGGGGGTGGGAGTAGAGAAGACAGGAGAACCACCAGATCTTGTTGGCCATCAGCCCAACCGAAAAACAGTGGGCTCCAGATTCAGTGAGACCCTGCCTCGATGGAATAAGGGGGAGAGCGATAGACAACAACCAACAGCAACTCTAGCCTCCATAGGTGACTGTGTGCAGTATTCACACACACACACATACGCACACACAAGCACACATGCACACACAAGCACACAAACACACACACAAGCACACATACACACACACAAGCACACATACACACACACACAAGCACACAAACACACACATATACACACAAACATAAACAGCCACACAGAAACATACACACAAACACACACATACACACTCACACACAAACACACATGCACACACACACAAGCACACACAAGCACACAAACACACACACAAGCACACATACACACACACACACAAGCACACATACACACACACACAAGCACACATACACACACACACAAGCACACAAACACACACATATACACACAAACATAAACAGCCACACAGAAACATACACACAAACACACACATACACACTCACACACACACACAAGCACACACACACACACAAGCACACAAACACACATATACACACAAACATAAACAGTCACACAGAAACATACACACAAATACACACATACACACTCACACACAAACACACATGCACACTCACAGACAAGCACACATGCACACTCACACAGACAAGCACACACTAACACACATATACATACTCACATACAAACACATACATACACACGAATACACACAAACATACACATACAAACACACACACATAAACACATACAAACACACACAAGCACACATACGCACACACAAGCACACATGCACACACAAGCACACAAACATATACACAAGCACACATACACACACAAGCACACATACACACACACACAAGCACACACATACACACACACAAGCACACAAACACCACATATACACACAAACATAAACAGTCACACAGAAACATACAAACACACACATACACACTCACACACAAACACACATGCACACACACACACAAGCACACATACACACACACAAGCACACAAACACACATATACACACAAACATAAACAGTCACACAGAAACATACACACAAATACACACATACACACACACAAACACACATGCACACTCACACACATAAGCACACACTCACACACATATACACACTCACATACAAACACATACATACACACGAACACACACACACACAAACATACACATACAAACACACACACATAAACACATACAAACACACACATACACACACAAGCACACACATACACACACAAGCACACATACACACACACAAGCACACACACACACACACACACACACACACACAGGGAGTGGGGGTTAGAAAGAAGCACAGTATCATTAGGAAGCCAGCCTAGACTCCATTAACCTCAGTGCCAAGTAAAATTACATGCTGTATTTAAAATTCTAAGTCTCAAAGTGTGACCCTCTGAACTTCACATCACAAACACCTAACTCATGGTTTGGGTCTCACTGCAGACCTAGGGAAGTAGAATCTTGTGACCTTAGAATCTGCAATTTTAACAAACTTCCTAGATAATTTACTGTTCAGTATAAACTGAGAAACTCTACGGAAGAGATCTAAGCAAAAGGCTCCACTAAGAATCACTTGCCTACACCTGTGGCATTTTTAAGTTAGGATGGAAATTTGGCTGTTTTTTGTTTTTGTTTTGTTTTGTTTTGGTTTGGTTTGGTTTTGGTTTTTTGAGACAGGGTTTCTCTGTGTAGCTTTGCGCCTTTCCTGGAGCTCGCTCTGTAGCCCAGGCTGATCTCGAACTCACAGAGATCCGCCCGCCTCTGCCTCCCGAGTGCGCCTTTAATCAACCGCCGCCCGGCTTGGCTGTTTTTTTTAACACCTACCCTTGAGCAGGGTATCCCATATCTCAAAAGAAAAATCCAATGACATCTCACCATAGAGCACATGGGCCTCCAAGAGGTCAGAGACTAGGCCCATTTCCAGATAGGCAGCTACCACATGGAGGTTGGCGAGAAATTTTGCGAGGAGATCACGGTTCCCGCTCTGGAGCTGGGGAGAACATATTGGGTTCATTAGGATATGAAGGGGCTGGTGAGGAGGAATAGGCTAGTCTTAGAGCGTGCCTATGCATCCAGGACTTATACCCGGAACCTGAGACAAAGGGGGAAGCAGGCAAACTCAAAGAAGGTAGAGAGTCTGTAAGTAGGCTAATGTCACCGGTGGGATAGTGAGAAGGAGGAGAGGGATCTAAGAATGGGTGAATGAGTGAACTAAGAAATCTATGAGGTACGGGGACTAACCAGGTGGAAAGGCAAATCTTTGAGAGCCTCAGGAGGGCAACTTCGGAAGGTGCCTGAGGCATCGGGATCACATGTCGTCCAGAGGTGAGCTGCAAGAACAGACATGGAGAAGGGCTTATCCCTGTAGCATCTCCAAGGTCTTCGGCTACAGCAGTTATCTACCCAGTGGCCAGTGCATGGTCCTGACCGCCATTCTCCTACCCATGCTGATTGGGGCTGCAATCACCTGCAAGGAGGATGTGTGCAGTCTTCTCCAGCCCCAGCCTTTTCCCATAGCGCTGTCTAACTGCTGTCCTCAGAGGCCCGTCAGAGAGGCGGAGACGGGCACCAGGGCGCTCCACAGGGCCCTCTCCTAGTAAACTGTCCTCGAGCGAAGAGGGGAGAAGAGTAAGGGAGGAGAAACAGAGAGAGCCGGTCAGTGAACCTGCTGGCACAGACAAGTGCTGGCATTCCCACTGCAGAGTGGTAACTGGAGCAGCGGCATTCAGGACGTGGGGGGCAAGCGTTGGGGCTATACCAAAGAAAGGGCAGGGGTTAGGAAGAATCGCATGGTGTCCTAACTGGAGAGGCAGTGAGGCTGCTGGGAGCTCAGCTGGGGCAGCATTACCTTCGTAGACTCTGGACAAGGTAGGCAAATGGACCCAAGGGGTAAGGGTTTCTACTGTGACCAACAGCCACTGCTTCTTCCCAGCTCTTAGGCTCCTTGGGCAAAATCAGCCATGTGCTCAGCACTGCATGCAGCTGGTCCACAGTCAGACCTGAAACCATAAACTCTCTGACAACCCAAACCACACAGGGAATCCATCTCCGTTACACATGACCCCTCCTGGCACCTCTGGCTAAGACCCCACCCGAACTAAGGTCACCCAATAGCTGAGCCCTCAGCCTCCCATCCTTCCCCAACCACTGACCGCTACGCGTGACCTGAAGGGCAGCCAGAGCTCGAGGAAGGACATCGTGGCCATGTTCTTGCTCCAAGGTGCTCAGGATGTGCTGCAGCAGCAGTGGGAGGGAGGCAGGCAGGGTCCGCAGTCTCTCAGACACCTGGGAGGAAAAGAAGGCCGGGCTTTGTCCGTGGGGGAGGCAGAGCGGTGACTCTGGTCCCCAAGAGGGGACGGAGTGGCGAGAAGTACAGCAGGGAGGAATGAAAAAGTAAAGTAAAACAGTTGAGAGAAAAGTGGGTGCTGTGGGAGGGTCTGTATGTCAAATTGCTCTGATTGGTCAATAAATAAAATACTGATTGGCCAGTGGCTAGGCAGGAAGTGTAGGCGGGACAAGGAGGAGAATAAAGCTGGGAAGTGGAAGGCTGAGTCAGAGACACTGCCAGCCGCCACGATGACAAGCCGCATGTGAAGATGCCGGTAAGCCACGAGCCACGTGGCAAGGTACAGATTTATAGAAATGGATTAATTTAAGATATAAGAACAGTTAGCAAGAAGCCTGCCACGGCCATACAGTTTGTAATCAATATAAGTCTCTGTGTTTACTTGGTCGGGTCTGAGCGGCTGTGGGACTGGCAGGTGAGAGAGATCTGTCCTGACTGTGGGCCAGGCAGGAAAACTCTAGCTACAAGTAGGAGTCAGGCAAAGACAGGGAATGGGTGACCAGAGACAGCAAAAAGATGATAGATGATGCTTAGTGTTGATTTTCAACTTGACAGAGTCCAGAACCACCTGAAAGATGGGCCTCTAGACACACCTGTGGGGAACGGCCTTGACTGCATTAATTGAGGTGGGAAGACCTGCTCAAGGTGGGTGGCATCAATCCCTGGATGGATCTTGGACTAGAAAGGAAGCTGAGGGGTTGGAGGGATGGCTCAGCAGTAAAGAGCACTTGTTGCTCTGGCAGAGGACTTGGGGTTTAATTCCCAGACCCACATGATGGTTCACAACCATCTGTAACTCCAGTTCCAGAGGATCCGATGCCCTCTTCTGACCCCTTTGGGCACCAAGCACACACACAACACAGTACACATACAGGTCGGACACTCACACATAAAATAAAATGAATAAATCTAATGATTTTTTTTTTTAAAGTAAGGAAGCTGAGCAGCAGCACGCACTCATCCTTCTCGGCTTCCTGACTCAAGCTGCTCTTGGCTTCCCCGCCGTGATGGACTCTACCCATGAACTGTGAGCCAGAAGAAATCCTCAGACCCTTAAGTAGCCTCTGCCAGTGTTTTATCCCAGCAAAAGAAAATGAAAGTAAGGAAAAAAAAAAAAAAGTGACACCAGAAGTTCCAAAGAGCAACAAGGACTTTATCAGGAACCTGGATAGGGCCTGTTTGTGTGATTATGTTAGCCAAGAACCAGGTGTCAGTCTGGCCATGTCCTGAGACCTTGAGGTGGAAAGACCTACCTACTGTGGGTGGTTCCATTCCCCTGGCTGATATCCTGCACTGTGTTAAAAAGCAAAACCGTGCTAAGAACAACGATTTATAGCTCTTTGCTTCCTGACTGCAGGTGCAATGCGACCAGCTGCCCCAAGCTCCTGCCACGATAACAACCCTGCGACAATGGACTATAAACTCGGACTGTAAGCCAAATAAACGCCTCCTTCCTAAGCTGCCTGTGTCGGGGTATTTTATCCTGACAGCAGAAAAGCAACTAAGACAGATAGGCATGAGGCATGGAGCCCCAGAAGGCTAACAGCAATGGGAAAGAGGTTAGCACTTTGTGGATGAGGAACGACCCACCTGTTCATAGAGTGTGAAGAGCCTCAGGTAGTCAGTGACGAGGCGCAGGTAGAGTGGCAGGCCTGAGCCCTGCTTTACCAGCAGCAGCCGCATCTGGTGGGAGTTGGAGGACTCAGCACGGGGACTAGGGAAGCCCTACCGTAGCTCGCCTCCGCTACGGCACCAAGCGGCTCCTCCTCTGAGGGTTTAATTAAGGGATGGGCACACGACATCATCTCAAAATACAACCCCCGTCCTGCTTCCCAGCCAGATCCTGTCAGGCAAACTTCCACGGCTCAGCCTAGCCCACCTTAGCCATAATTCTACTCACCCTTCCCAGGGAGACTGTTCACCATGGAAAAGTCTAGGTGGTCTTATGAGAAACCAGAGCTTTCTAACAATAACAACTTCCCCTGGCAGAGAGGTCTGGGGACATCTAGAGAGCGGTCCTAGGGAGGCAGCTCGTGGCTTCAGCAGCTGTACCCTGATGGCTCCCCGATTCACCCTACATCCCCACCAGCCCCGGTGGTCTGGGCCCAACCTGGTTGTTGAAAGGTGACTCCTCCAGCCGTTTCCCATACAGTGCTAGCTCCTCTCGCACAAGCTGAGCCCTCGAAGAGGGGATCAGCGGCCCCAAGGCCACCACGGAAGCACCCTGACTTTGCTGAAGGGTCTCTCCCAGGCCTGAGTCACTAGACACACTCAGCACCAGGTGTACTCGCTGCGACATTTGCACAAAGGAACAGAAAGGTTGGGGCGGGGTGGGGGGAAGAGAACAGCATTAGCCAGGTCCCTCTCCCTACAACTCCACGCCACCCTCCTCTCCAACCTCCCTCCTTTCTCAGCCTGGCCTCACACTTACCCGGGGAAGGGACTTGGGGATCCAGTCCGAAGTCAGCTGTCCATTCTGACCCACCAACTTATCCGCCCCGTCGATAATAAGGACCAAGGTCTGGCCGGGTTTCAGCGACTGAGCGGATTTGGGGAGCAGCCTCTGCTGCAGTTCCCACACCAGGCCTCTGTGTGTGAAGAGGTCAGGGTCAGAGGTGGAGGAGCAGGGTGGGGCAACAGAGCTGGCTAATCTTGGGGGTACCCACCTGTAAGTGCCGGGGAGGGTGCTCGGCCCTTGCAGTTTTCGATGCAGATAGGTACAGAGGCGTCTGAGAAGGTTGAGGGCAAAACACTGGTCGGGGCGGGCTGCTGAAAAGTGGAAGAAAACTAAGGGGGGCACGTGGGGCTGGCTGAGGGCCCCCAGCGCTGACACGAGGGATGCCTGCATGGGGCAGAACAAAACCATGTTTACATTTTCAGAACGTGCATAACCTCCCTGCGCCACCTCCTCAGCTCCCAAGCCCTTCCTCCGGCCTGAGACTCATACCAGGAAGGCAGTCTTTCCCTGTCCTGCCTGCCCAGTCACTAGGCTCAGTCTCCCACGGGGCAGCATCAGCTGCTGCACTGTATCCTGAAGAAGGCGTGGCCGTGCAGGACCGGGTGGGTTCTTCAGCTGCTGAAAGCTGGCCTGGATCAAGTCATCATCCAACATGGCTGCTGGCTGCTCCAACTGGGCTGCAGGCTGAGGGTCACAGGGTACTATGTTTTCGTGTTCCTCAGGACCTGCCGGCCTAAAACCCACCCCCAACCCCCACCCACTTGCTTCCCACCCAGGATTACCAAGCTTGCTCCCCAGCCATTAGTACTCCTGCTAACCTGCAAGTAAAGCTTCTGGATCATGCTCCACACATCCTGGAGAACCAACTGTCCAAACTCCTCCAAGCCCCCAGTATAGGGCCGGCCAGCTGCTACATCTCCCCATTCACAGGTGTACCTGTAGGTAAAGCAAACATAGGCAGTCAGAGCAGGCCCAGCTCCCCTCACCACACCTCACCACACCTCACCACACCTCACCCGGACGGGTGCCTCCACCTCCCGCAGCTCACCCGCGACAGGTAACTTCTTTCTGTTGGTGTAGGTATCTCTTGAGTTCTGAGACCCGATGTGCAGTCTCTTCTGACTCAGAAATAAAGTCAGGTTTCCAGGCATCCGGCACAGAGCTAACCACCAAAGACACCCCAGGGGTGAGGCCAGATGCAGAGACTAGCCTCCTGAATCGGCCAGGAGACAAGGCTCTGGCTCCCTCAGACTTTGCACTCAGCCTGAGATCTGACTTGGGGTGGCAAAGACTTGCTCTCTGGGGCCTGTTTCTCTTTCAGCACTGGATGCTGGGGGCTGAGGACTGAACCTGTCTGGCTTTCTGTGGAGGAAAGTTTGACCGGGTAGCAACAGAAGGTACCTGAGGAAACCAGGGTCTCGGAGGTAGATGAGAGCATGAGCAGAGGGCTGCCAGCGTTGGCGACGATTCAGGAACTGCATCACCTCCATTTCTGTCACAGAACGCCCTGAGGGGTACTGCTGGGCCTACATGGAGAAGGAAGACACGGGCAGGGTCAGTCCCCAGCATCAGTCCATCCCTGGACACCTTCACATGCCCGAGATCACCCTTACCCCAGACACAGGCAGTAAAATGTAGTTACCAGCTAACCATTACCAAAATGATTGACATGTACTGGGTATTTTAAAATACATTTTCCCCTCGCTGTTGGAGACTGAATTTAGAACCTTACATATGGTAGGCAAGTACTCTACCACTAAGCTGTATTCCCAGACTCTGTGTGTGTGTGTGTGTGTGTGTGTGTGTGTGTGTGTGTGTGTGTGTGAGACAGGGTCTCACTATGTAGCTCTGGATGGCCTGGAACTTGCTGTGTAAACAAGGCTGGCCTCAAATTCACATAGATTCTCCTGCCTCTGACTCCCCAGTGCTGGAATTAAAGGCATGAGCCACCATGTCCAGCTTTCCTGACCTTTTTCATCATATTCTGAGATAATGTCACTTAGTTGTCCAGGGTGGCCTAGAACTCCTGACCCTCCTACCCAATCTCGGATATGCATAACTATACCCAGCTAAATAAAATTCTATCTAATAGTAACCCTGAAATGTAGATGGTGTTTCTATTTAATATGTGTTGAAACTGAGGCTAATTTAGACCACTCTGTTTCCAAGAAGCCACACAACCTACAAATGTCCAAAGGGAGGGTAATACCAGACCTGTCTGATGGCCAAAGCCAAGCAGACACCCTGAGAACCCTCAACCCTCTAGAACCCAGGCCAAAGTTCCTTCCCAAAGGAATCGCTTCCTCTAGGCCACGGTTTTGTAGCGTCTTCTGCCTGTGTTTCACGTCAAGACTCAAGGGCCCGTGGTGCATCCACTCCAGCGTTCCTGTCAAGCTGGCTTTTCTCACTCCTGTTACCTCCCCAGCCCCTCCAACCTTGTCTGTCTTACCCAGTGGAAGTGAGGATGGTCAGGCAGGTCATAGCTGGGGGGTACGTAGCCATAGCGGGAGCCCAGAATCCCGACAAACAGCTGTGAGTTCTCCACCTCCCCAAGGCACACTTCCAGTTGTCTGTAGGCACGATTATGGGGACAGAAAGGAGTCACAAGGTAAGCAATCCAGGCAAAAATACAGAGGAGAGAGGTCCCTGACTCGTACTGGGCAACGTGAAGATGGAATGGTCCTGTTGGTATCTAAGAGGCAAAGCCCCGCCCTCATCCTCATTGGTTCTTGCGGTCCCAACCCTGATTACCTGACTGCACCACTCCATCCTCTCCTCCCTGACCCAGGCCCCTCTTCGCTGTGGCCCTTACCTGTTCCTACGGGTCTCTTCCTCGGTGATGCCCCAGCGCAGGTCAATAGCATGAAGATTGATGCGGTGGGGCAACACTCGGGCCTGCAGTGCTGGTAGCACGGATCTCATCAGCAAGTCTCGCTCCCCATGCATGTCCCGAAAAGTGGACGAAATGAAAAGCCGGATGTTGCGCCACCTGGCGGGAAGGGGTCAGCCTAGGGGTCAGTCCCCATCTCAAGTCCACAGCCCTAAGCGCAATTCAGCCCTCTGCACTTGACATAAACCCCCACCCCCACCCCACCCCACGACAACAGACGGCAGAAGGGTGCCTTCCAGGCCTCCACAGGATAGCCTAGCTGTGGGACCAACCGCAAAAACCTGAAATCTCAACCCTACTTGCCATTTCTCTTACGTGCCTCTTCAGAAAACCATTATGACAAAGTTACTATTGGATCAATGCGATACTTTGAGGTAAACTTTAACCTTAACTACATCTTTAAGAAGTTAAAACAACCAATCTAAGCTATCATTTGGCAAAGCCTGTGTGAAATGCCAGAGCCTGTGCTCTGAACCTTTTGCCTAAACCCTGGCTATATCATCATGGAGTCTGCTGCATTCAAACGTTGTTTTTGTCCGTTTGTTTTGTTTTTGTTTTGTTTTCTAGTAAAGCAAGGAATAGGTTCACAATCTGACAGTTCTGATGGCAACCCTCCCAGTTCACTAAGACCCAGAACCTTAACTGACCCATGCTGGGAAATAAGACCCAAGGGGCCCGGGATGTCCTCCTCCAGCGGCCGGAGGGACAGGCCCTGTGTCTTCCCTGGGAGTGGGGGAATCTTGAAGACTTTATCTAGTTGGCCCACGTGATCCAGAAGACGAGAGGCTCCATGCTCCGCGATGAACCTAACGAAAAGCAGAGTGAGAACGGAACATTGGCGATCAGAACCAGGAAGGTGTGCCAAGAGAAACAGGGAACACATGCCTGCCCAGTTCAGTGGCACCCCTTAGAAAGACAGGCACAAAGCAGGCCTGGTAGCTCATGTCCCCAGTTCTCAACTTCAGCCAGGAGGATCACAGGTTGAGGTCACCCTGGGCCATATAGTGAGACCCCCCATCTCAAGACTAGCCAAACATAAAAGATAACCATAAACTGGGAAAGCACGCTTGAAAATGAGACTACAGAACACCGAAGATGAAGGAAGACACTGGCCCCGGCCCCTCCCACTCACTGTGCATGGCGGACTTAAGATCCCTATTAGAAAATGGGGCTGAGCCAAGCTTACGGGTTAAGACTCTCCCCGTCTTGGGTGATCAGCTCTGTACCAACTACCAAAGCTCCCAATGGCTTGAGGTTTCCCAACATGAGCTGAAGAGCCTGGGTGACATCCAAAGAAGATGTAAGGTGCGCTAACAAGCACAAAGGCTAGACTAGAGCACTCGCAGCTCTTCCAGAGGACATGGGTTTGGTTCCCACCACACGCGTGTCCACATGGATGGGCCCATCTGTTTGTAACTCTAGTTCCGGGGAGTTCGACAACACATAGTACATATACACATAAACAGGCAAAACACTCACACACGTAAAATAAAAATAAGTAATGCCATTTCTTATATCTCTTTTCTTTTCTTTCTTATTTTATTTTTTTTTTGGGGGGGGTGTGCCCGATCTCAGTATGCAGCCTTGGCTATCCTGGAACTTACTATGTAGACCAAACTGATCTCAAACTCAGAGATCTGCCTGTTACTGCTTCTCAAATGGTGGGAATAGAGGTGTCTACCACCACACTCAGCTTTCCTTTCCTTTCTAAAACTGTTTTTTTTTAAAGTTTCAATTATGTGTTAGTGTACATGTCTCTGTGTGGCTGCCTGAACAAGACCCGAACAAGTACAATACGGATAGACCCACTAACACGGAAGAGGGGAATCTCACTGGGCCCAGCCCCAAACAAAAAACTTCAGGCAACTGAGGAATTCTGAGAGTAGGAGAATTCGTGTTCCCCAGGGACGAGCCCTTTAACGTTGTCATCCAATACTGAGTGGTCATGCCCGAAATCATACACATACAAGTGACAGCAAGCAAACTGAGCAGGCCGTATTCGTGTGTGTGTGTGTGTGTGTGTGTGTGTGTGTGTGTGTGTAAAACAATAACAAAGAAAAGGAGATTACGAATTGGAGAGGAAGCAAGAGGAGCGGGACAAACGGAAGGAGTTGGAGAAAGGTAAGAGAAGGGCAAAATAAAGCAATTATAATTTAATTTAAAAAGCTAAAAGAAAATAAATAAATAAGGTAATTATGACAAAAATTCAAATATGAAATAAATTGCAAAAAAATAACTCAATAAAACGGAAGACTAGAAAGATCACATTTTTAAAATTTTTTTAAAGATTTATTTTTATGTATATACAGTGTTCTGCCTGCATGTATGATTGCACGCCAGAAGAGGGCACCAGACTTCATTACAGATGGTTATGAGCCACCATGTGGTTGCTGGGAATTGAACTCAGGACCTGAGGAAGAGCAGTCGGTGCTCTTAACCTCTGAACTATTTCTCCAGCCCCAAGATCTCTCTTTTTTTTTTTTTTTTAAGATTTATTTATTATGTATACAGTGTTCTGCCTGCGTACATGCAGAACACCAGAAGAGGGCACCAGATCTCATTACAGATGGTTGTGAGCCACCATGTGGTTGCTGAAAATTGAACTCAGGACCTCTGGAAGAGCAGCCAGTGCTCTTAACCTCTGAGCCATCTTGCCAGCCCAGATCTCATTTTTTTTTTTAAAGAAAAAAATTAATTATGTGTCTGTGTGTATGTCTATGGGTGTGTGAACATAAGTGGAGTGTCTGTAGAGGTCAGAGGCATCAAATCTCCTGGAGTTGCAGACAGTTGTTGGATCCCTCGGGAACTGGAGTTACAGGCAGCTGCGAGCCACCTTGAATGGGTCCTGGGAACCAAATCTATGTCCTCTGCAAGAGCAGTATACACCCTTAACCAGTGACCCGATCCTCCAGCCCACATTTCCTCTTTCTCATTGAGTATTGGACAAACTTGGACGTATCTAAGACAGAGCTGAAGCACGATCTCTAGTCAGGAGGTAGAGGCTGTTGAGGGTGATCAAGCATTAAGACAGTGAAGGTGCCGGGCAGTGGTGGCGCACGCCTTTAATTCCAGCACTCGGGAGGCAGAGGCAGGCGGATCTCTGTGAGTTCGAGGCCAGGCTGGTCTACAAATCGAGTTCCAGGACAGTTAGGACTGTTACTCAGAGAAACCCTGTCTCAAAAACAAAAAACAAACAAACAAACAAAAAAAAAACAGTGAAGGCTGAAATCCCTGTCACACTGTGTTGCCGATAAGCCTAGACATCTGGGACAGAAAATAAACCATCTTATTTTGAAAAGTAAATAAATGCTAACAGGCATGGAGAATCTCTTAAGGCCATTCTAACACAGCTTCCATCCCCTCTAATGCCCACTCTGTACTCACTTCAGTATTCCATCAGTACAGCCTGAGAGCGTCACATCATTCGGATTCAAATTGGGTGATCTGGCAAAAGAAGAAGCAGTCAATAAACACCAAAATCTTAGCCTGGAGCCAGGTGTGGTAGATTACACCTGCCATCCCAGCCAGCACCTGCCCTATGAAGACAAGAAGATGGCAAGTTCAAAGCCAGACTACAGACCTAGAGTCTATTTCCCAATACTTTAAGCTATACACTTTGTGATCTATAACCATATCACCTTGAGTGCTCCCAATCTCGTCTTAATAGAATTATGTGACCAGAGTACAGCTCAGTGGTATGATGCTTGACCTAGAAGAAGCAAAGCTCTGGGTCTAGTTTTCAATAGCACAAAGGGGTAAAAAGACTTCAAAGAAGGTCCTAGAAACTTAAGTTTTATAAATTATAAGAATTAATAAAGTGAGAAAGCAAGAGACAGGAAGTTTCAAGTAAGTAAGACTTTGGTAGGAGATGACAGGAAACAGGGATCACTGCCTTCAGACCCTGGACAAGAAGGACCAGCATCCTTACATGTAGTGTGTTTTCTGTAGGAAGACACCAACAAAGAGGCACTTGGGATTCACATGCTGCCAGATCATCTGTTTGGCTACATTCAGCAACTCGGTATCCATCTTTTGGCCAAACAGGATGACCCTGTCAACCTGTAAGATGAAAACAGGAGGCTGAGACCAGGGAACAAGGCTTGAATAGACATGGATGAGCTCAGAGCATCAAGACATCTAAAGACTGAAGGGTTAGAATTCTGAAGCGGAAAGGAAACTGCAGCTCCTAAGAATGCTTAGGAGAGACACCCCAACACCCCAAATTAGGGTAGCATCAAAGAAGCAAGGACAGCACGGACAGGAAGAAAATAAAAAGTGTGGGGGAGGGGGAAGTGCAGTGTTGTGAAGCTTACTCATGCCCATGAGAGATGATTGCTCATTTTGTGAGACAGTTTTGTTTGTTTGGTTGGTTTTACTTTTTGTTTTTTGGGGGTTTTTTGTTTTGTTTTTGTTTTTGTTTTTGTTTTTGAGCAAGGTCTTTCTATGTAGTCTTGGCTGTCTTGTAGCTCACTGTGTAGACCAGGCTGGTCTTGAACTCAAAGAGATCCTCCTACCTCTGCTAGGATTAAAGGTGTGTGCCACCACTCCTGGCTGTGAGTCAGTTCTTAAGCTTGGCTATTTTATATTTATTGGTGTGGGCCTTGAGCATGCTAAGCTAAATACATTCTCTACATACCCACAGTCAACATGGCCATTTCAAACAGTCAGTTCTATAAATAAAGGGCTTATGTGCTGTGGAATTATCCTTCTGTACACTGTGAATACATATTACTCTCACTGGTTAATAAAGAACTGACTGGCCAGTAGCCAGGCAGGAAGTACAAGTGGGACAGCCAAACTGAGAAGGCTGGGAGGAAGAAGGGTGGAGTCAGTGGACTCACCAGGAGACACAGACGGGGCAAGACATGCTGGAGCACAGGTAAAGCCACGAGCCAGGTGGAAATACATAGATTAATAAAAATGGGTTAATTTAAGTTGTAAGAGCTAGTTAGCAACAAGCCTGAGCTATCGGCCAAACATTTATAATTTATGTTAAGTTTCTGAGTGGTTATTTGGGAGCAGCTGTTGGCAGAGGAAAACTCCGCCTTCACTTATGGGTATAATTCAAGGGGAAGCACTTGCCCTGACCTCAACTCTCAACACTACAATATGTCTATTATATTTAAGACAACGGTAATACATTCTCAAAATGCATCACCTTCTAATTATCTTATCACATTCCACTATTACCTCGGTGCTGTGGAAATACAATGCAATGACAAACTGCTGAGTATTTCTGCCCAGCTCTATATTCAGTGACATAATGTAGGCAGCTTGAGGGCTGTCAAACAATCCACGCTATGGAAACTAGCAAACGTTATTAAAGAACACTCTTATTTTTCATTTATCGTTAAAGATTTACCAGCACAATCCTGTCTGGGGGACTACACTGAGCAGTGAGCTGATAAGAACACTGAAAAGTATGAAAGGTCACGTTGAAGGGTCAAGAAATGAGAAGCAGCTAGACACATCTCCCACATCTGGGACCCCAGCACTTGGGAGGCGGAGGCAGGATTATAGATGTGGAAGGCCAACCTCTACTACAGGAGACAACACACAGGAAGGACAGGTTGTGGAGGAAATGCCAGCAGGGAGCGTTTCATAGGAACTGAGCAGGACTCACAGGGGTCCTTTGGACAGCCAGGGACAGCAGGTGTTTCCCAAAAGTATTCAGGGGCCAATCATCCTCTTCTTCCAACTCCTGACGGAAAGAAACTTGGGTTAGAAGGTTGTGCCTGAGGTATAGCATAGATGCTCTGCCCTGGATGCAGTTTGAAGGTACCCCCTATGGGCTCATGTGTTGAAATCTGATCCCACTGTGAGACAGAAAGAGGGGACCATGGACCACCGTACTGATAGGTGAGGTACAGGGAGATGTCCTTAGCTATCAGGAACACACTCTCCAAGAGTCTGAGGTTCTACAAAAATAAGCTGTAAAAACGTGAGCCTGAATTCACTCTCTAGCTTGTTTCAGGGTGCAACCCTTTTCTTCCACGTCTATTTTCCACACCCCACCTGCCATGAGACCCTCACCAGAGTCAGCCAATGCCAGTGCCACGCTCTCAAGCCTCGAGAACTGTGATCAAGATAAACATCTTCCCTTTATAAAATTAGCCTGCCTCCAGCATTTCATTATGGCAATGAAAGGCTAATATAACTTAAAAAAAAAAAAGCAGTGTCAATTTATTTGAGAAATCTTCAAAGTTATGTATGTCTGTGCTTCTTTTTTATTTTTTATTATTATTTTTTTCCTTTTTCTTTTCTGAGACAGGGTCTCTCTATGTAGTCCTGACTAGTCTGGAATTCACTATGTAGGTCAGGCTGACATGGAACTCACAGAGACCCTCCTGCCTCTGCTTCTCAAGTGCTGGGATTAAAGGCATGGGCCACCATGCCCAGCATATATGCTTCTAAAAAAAAAAAAAGAAAGAAAGAAAAAGAAAAAGAAAAACAGCTACGTATCCCAGGCTGACCTCAAACTTGCATTTCTCCGGCCTCTGCTTCCCGAGTGCTGGGACTGCAGGTGTGCGCTATCACGCTGCCTGGCTAGTCACGCCTTTACTATTTGAGAGGCTCCCAGCTCCTGTCATTTATGTATTTTGGGGTAGTGGAGGTACACTTCTGACCTGGACTTGGGCCTGGAGTTTGATGGCAGTCTTCAGGATACCTTCATCTGTCTCAAGCACTGGTATCTTCACAGCTCCTCTTCCACACAACCAAACAGTCACCTGCTCTGCCCGAGCCGACATCATCCCGATCAACAGCAGCACATAGTTCAGGGGAGGCTGACAGAAAAAAGCTCCGTCGTGAAGTCCAACTTTAGAACCCACCCTCGCCTACCCAGCCCTGGAGGCCAAACTCTCGGTTTGGAGTAATGGGAGAAGGGTCTCTCTGGAGGAGTCACCTTCAGCAGCTATCTGGAAAAAAATGGACTTGGGGGGAGCAGGAAGCAGTCAGAATTGCCCAAGTCAATACCGGGACACAGCACAGTGGGTTTGGGATACACTTGTGACAGACATTTAGGGATCATCCTTAGCTAGCCAAACCTGAAACGTTAGTATTATGATGCATAAGCAAGACTGACTAAAATGATCCTAGGGAAACACAACTTGGAAGCAAATCCACACCACTTCTCTCAGCTTGTGTGGCGGCTCTCAGAGAACCAGAGAGAAACGAAACCCTCTCGAGCCCCTACCTACACCCTGCCGGCCCCTTGGAAGAGGTTTTTCTATTCCTTTACCCCTCGTGAGTGACTCTTGGGACAGAGCCTGTTGGCGTTGGCATCTGTGAGATAGACCAAGAGGGTCCGGCCTGGCATGGGGGGCAGGTTGTGCTTCGCAGAGAGGTTGACAGCCGTTTCCAGGGCCTGGCGATACCGCTCCAGCAACTCAACATCACAGTTCCACTGTCTGCAGCAAGAAAAAGACACAGACACGGGGTTGGGTGGGGGGTGGCAGGGGAGTGGTCAGATGCTCCTCTGCCTGCAACTCTGAAGCAGCTGGAAAGACAAAAATGTGCCACTGCCATCCTCTCTCCCCCTCCTCCAGCTCTGCCCCTCCCCCACAGCCCATGCCCACGGCTGCCATAGAGGCTTTCCTTTTCTCCACAGGGACTCAGAGCCAGTGCCAAAACTGCCTGCCATGCTCATGTGCACTTGCTTCAAGAGGCAGGGCTTAACTGCCTCAAGTCTGTTTAGGGGCTATTCATTTTTCAACACCATTTTGTTATTGCGTGTGGATGAGTGTTTTTGCCTACACATACGTCTGTGCACCACCTATGTGCAAAGCCTGCAGAGGCCAGAACATGGTGTTGGATCCCCTGAGAATGGAGTTACAGACAGATGTGAGCTACCACACGGTGGGTGGGATTAGAACCCAGATTTTCTGAAAAGCATCCAGTGTTTCCTTTAAAATTTTTTATTTATAGGTTTGATTTTGTTGTTGTTGTTTTCCTTTTATTAAAAATAGATTATTTTCTCCTATAATATGTCCTGATTGTGGTTTCCCCTCCCTCCACTCTTTCCATGTCCTCTCCACCTCCCGTCCCATCCAGATCCATTCCCGTTCTGTCTATTAAAGGACAGGCTTCTAAGAGATAATAATAAAATAAAATATAAGATAAAGCAAGAACTATCACATCAAAGTTGGACAAGATAAACCAACAAAAGGAAAAGAGCCAAACAAAAGGTGCAAGAATCAGAGACCCACTGATCCACATACTCAGGAATCCCACAAAACACTAAACTAGAAGCCATAAAATACACACAGAGGACCTGGTGCAGACCCATGCAGGCCCTGTGCATGCTGCCTTGGTCTCTGTGAGTTCATGTGAGCTTTAATTATGTTGCCTTAGAAGACCTTCTTGGTGTCCTCCATCCTCTCTGGCTCTTACACTCTTTCTGCTTCCTTTTCTGTGGGGTTCCTTGAGCTCTGAGGGGAGGGATTTGCATCCGTTGTTCTTAACCACTTCGCCATCCACCGCTCTAGCCATAGGGGCTTTATTTTTGAGATAAGGTCTCACATAGACCAGGCTACCTTCACATTGCTGATCCTCAGGCCTCCACCTCCCAATAGATATAGCAGATAAGGGAATCACTTTTTAGATTTCCAGCTAATAAATACAACAGAATGACAGAAAACTCATTCTCCAATTGCCAATAATACAATCTAGCTAAGGTAAAAATCATCAATGAATACCATCCATTAAACTAAGGAGTTTAGGCTGAGCATTCTGGCACACAACTGTAATGTCAGTACTGAGGAGTCTGAGACAGGAGGATCTCACATTTGAGAACAGCTGGATTCAAGGCCAGCCTAGGCTACAGAGAGAGACTCTTGTCTCAGGCTAGAGAGATGGCTCAATGATTAAGAGTGTGTACTGCTCTTGCAGAGGACCCAAGTTCAAGCCCCTGACTCCCCACAATCCACATCAGGTGGTTCACATCTAATTATAACTCAGCATGCAGCAAGAGATGCCACACCCATTCACAGACTCCACCAGAACCAATGAAATAATCTCAAGCGACAAAGTGGAAGCTGGAGAAGTTTGGGTTTCGTAATTTTTCATAGAACAAAGTTAAATATAAGTGCTAAAGACTGGGTTTTGGTGTAAACGTGACGAGAACCAAATAGGTGTGCAGCACTGAATGATTGACAAGCGCATCTCTAGAGGGTAACGGATGGCTGGTTCCCAGATGGCTCCTTCGCCCTGCCCTGGAGCTCCTCTGTCCTGCCTTTCTCCCTGCTGGCGAGCACATACCTGGCCTTGTGCAGTCTTAGCTTCTCCCGCTTGAGCTGCTCGTATATCACAGGTATAGTCATGGCCACCCGGAGCTGCCGACGCGTCAGGATGCACAGGTGCCTCCAGTTGGCGGGCCTCTTGATATTTTTTGAGTTTCTGATCATTATCCGCCTCATCAACGTTGTATTGGAAGGGAAGGGCAATGCTGTGTGGTAACAGGAAAATAGCCAAGTCAGGCAACGTCTATTACCTTCGTATTCTAAACCCCTGTCCTTCGGGCTGGCAGTGGTCTGGGCAGTGGTTCCACCACACCCTAAGTCCGCAAAGCAAGAGGCTGAAATTATCTGAGTTTTGTCTCATTTACACTTGAGAGGCAAACAGGAATCAGAAGAGAAAGAATTACCGTTTTTTCTGAGTTGAGCCTCAAGTTTATCGATAGAATCATGAGCATTAAGGAATCTGAAGGGAAACTGTCGACTGTGAATCACAGATTTCTGAAAAACAAGGAAGGATTGTGAGCAGAGGACCAGGAAAGAAGAGGGTCATGGGGCCTACAGCACCAGGGAAATGAAGCAGTAACTCTACCAGGCTTGGAGGACGGTAAAGAGAGAAAAATAGATTTCAAGAAGAAACAGAGGAGGAAAGGAAAGAAAGATATGAAAAGAGGTTAAAAGAGGATGTAACGGGAGCCCCATTTCTTTCTTTCTATTTTTTTTAATTAAAAAATATTTTATGTATATGGGTGTTTTGCCTAGTGGTATGTATATGCATCACATGTATATGCCCAGTATCTACAGAGGCATGAAGAGGGCACCAGAACACCTCAAAATGGAGTCACAGATGGTTGTGAGCAGCCATGTTGGTGCTGGGAATCAAATCCAGGTCCTCTGGAAGAGCAGCTGGTGTTCGTACCCTCTTCCAGCCACCTATCCCCCAGAGCCCCACTTTTTTATACCGCACTGCTCCTGAAGTGAGTTAATTTATAGATGAGGATCTTTCTGTATGTTTGAGTTTACAAAGCAAACACGAAAGTTATTACTCTCTATTGTAATTTCTGAAAGATTGACCCCAAGACCTGTCCTTCCCAGCATATCTGTGTTTCCAGACCTCTTACATCTCACACAGAAACCAGCTGTTAGCCAAGACTGTTCTCAGCCATGTGGAAGAGCTGGCCTCCAGGGATGCAGCATCTCCTGACCAGCATCCGGTTGCTAAGCCACACACTCCCCACTGATCACACTCACCTCATGCTGGAGTCTCTGAAGAACAAGTTCATGGTGGCGGGCACTGATCCCAGTCCGCAGCAGGTTACACAGATTCCGGAGCATGGCCATGAAGGGGAGTTTGCCATTGTCTTCAGACATGGGGGACAGGACAACGTGAGTGAGTGACAGGCACAGAGTTGCAGCCCACAGCAGGAAACACAGAGCCCCACAGAAGCTCAAATGGGAGATTGCAGTACGTTCTACTCAAAATGTTCTAGAGATCCAGGAATACAACACAAGGATTGGCCTGAACTGGAGAGTAAAATTTATATAACTCTGCTCATGGGATAGGTGTTTCAATAACAACTTATGTCACTATCTGTTGGCTTCCGTTGTGATTCAAATGGTAGAACGCATTCCTCTTTTTTCCATCCACTTGATGGAAGGGGAGAACTGACTACAGCAAGCTGTCCTCTGACCTTCCACACAGTGCCCCCCAAGCAAATAGATAGTGTAGTTTCTTTTTCTTTCCTTTTTTTTGTTTTTCATGGGTTTTTTTGTTTGTTTGTTTTTCAAGACCAGGTCTCCTTGTGGAGTCCTGGCTGTCCTGGAACTCACTCTGTAGACCAGGCTGGCCTCAAACTCAGAGATTCACCTGCCTCAGCCTCCTGAGTTCTGAGATTGAAGGTGTATACCATTTCTTTTCTTTTAAAAATTATTTTTATTCATGTACATGTATAAGTCTGTGTGGGGAGTGTATACCACTTGTTTGCACACAGAGGCCGGAAGAGGATATAGTATCCCCTGGAGCTGGAGTTACAGGTGGCTGTGAGCCACCTGATGTGGGTGCTTCGAACTGAACTCAGGTCCTCTACAGAGGAAATCATGTACGCACAGGTTACTTTATACAGACAGAGCAGGTTGTGTTTCTATATTTAGGAATATAACAAAGAAGTAAGGGCCATGAATTTGAGAGACAGCAAGGGGTCAGTACATGGAAAGAGTTGGAGCAAGGAAAGGGAAAAGGGGAAACCCTGCAATTATATTTTAATTTCAAAAAATAAAAATTACTTTTTATCAGATTAATAAATTAAAAAAAAGAAAACAGTTGTTTGGTTATGGACCGAAGTCAGTGGGATTATAGGTGTGAGCACCATATCCAGCTCGACCAATGTTCTGTCCTTGGTGAACACTCTAGGTGACCACACATGGAGACAAAATCTCAGCACTGGGGAGCCTGAAGAATAAAGATTTCCAGTTTGAGACAAGCCTGGATTACACAGGTAGACGTTCTCAAAAGGGGAGGGGAGGGGAGAAGAAGAGAATGAAAGTAAGTGCCTTTAGGGCTAGGTGCCTGCCTCCAATCTCAGCAGGGGGAAAACTATGACCGCCTCGACAATATGAAGAAACTCTATCGCAAAATAAAAAAGGAGGGCTGGAGAGATGGCTCAGCACTTTGCACTGGCTGCTCTTCCTGGGGACCTGGGTTCAATTCCCAGCACCCACAATGGCTCACAACCATCTGTAACTCCGGTCCAAGGAGATCCAATGCCCTCTTCTGGCGTTTTCAGGCATCAAGCACAAACGTGGTTCACAGACATACATGCAAGCAAAACACCCACTGTGATGGTTTGAATAAGTAGAGCCCCCACAGACTCATATATTTGAATGCTGTTTGAAAGGATTGTAAGGATTAGGAGGTGTGGCCTTGTTGGAGGAAGTGTATCACTGGGGGAGGGCCTTGAGGTTTCCAAAAGCCCATGCCAGGTCCAGTTTCTCTCTCTCTCTCTCTCTCTCTCTCTCTCTCTCTCTCTCTCTCTCTCTCTCTCCCTCCCTCTCCCTCCCTCCCTCCCTCCCTCCCTCCCTCCCTCCCTCCGCCTGCAGATCAGGATATACCTCACAACTACTGCTCCAGCTATGCACGCCGCCATGCTCCCCTCCATGATGATAATGGACTAAACCTCTACAACTTTAAGCAAGTCCCCAATTAAATGCTTTATTTTATAAGAGTTGCCTCGGTCATGATGTCTCTTCACAGCAACAGAACAGTAACTAAGACATCTATCTATACATATAAAATAAATAAATAAAATAAAAATTTGAAAAAAGAAACTAACCATAGGGAACTTAGTCTATGGGTATTAGTCTCAAACAAGGTAAATGTCACAATTTAAATTTTCAGGGTTAGTGATTCTCAGCCAAAAGGAGGAAGTAAAGACATGCATATAGACTCAGCCCAACGCCACATCCTTCTTGGTTATTTGTTTGTGCTGTCTGCTTGAGGCAGGGTCTCCAGGCTGATCTCAAATTAGCCATCCTCCTGCCTCGGCTTCCCAAGCACTATCAGTGTGTATCACCACACCTAACCACATCCAAGTCCCTTCATCACTACATCTTAACTTGTGAATTGGTAACAAGGCTGTCAGATGGGGGTGGGCATTTAATTCCCAGGTAATTCTGATACACACATCACCGGAGGCACCCACGGAGAGAATAATAAGTAGCCAGGCAATTCAGGCTGCCCTGGGTATAGTATATAACTGCTAGCAAAGGACATTTGGGCTTCTCAAGTTCCAAAATTGGATGTCTACAAAATTCCATTAAGGTCTAAAGTTACATACATTTCAACAAAGAGAAATTTCCAAAGACAAGAGATGAAGCAAAGGGAAAAGTGTATAAAATAGAGAATGGAGCCTTTCTTTTTCTTCTTAAAATCATTCATTCATTCATTTATTTTATGTGTACGGGTATTCTGCCTGCATGTATGTCTGTGAACCACAGGCATGCCTGGTCCTGTGGAGGCCAGCAGAGAGTATGAGATCCTCTAGGACTGGAATTACAGATGGTTGTGAGCCACCATGTGGGTGCTGGGAATCAAACCCAGCCCCTCTTGAAGAGCAACACATGTTCTTAACCACTAGGCCATCTTCCAGGCCCTCAAAATGGGCTGAAGAGAGTGAGTCAGCAGTCAATAGTGAGGACAGCTCTTGCAGAGGAACTCCTACAACTCGACTCTAGGGTATCTGATGCCCAATTCTGGTCTCTGAGGGCACCTGCACTCACATGCAACACACAATAAAATAAACCCTTTTAAAAGAAGAAAGCATGACAGAGCCTTTCACAGTTAAAAATATTCAACAAAGGAAGAAAGAAAAGACCGGTAATTTGGTCTTCCCCAATATGATTTTTTTTTTCTCTTTTACCAGTATTGGGAAATAATTAAAATTTCCAGGTCCTACATGAATTTCTACAGAAGTTCTAACATCTCATGATCTAATCCTACCTCGTTTGGAATAAATTACAGATATGTTGATACAGGTACAAACAGGGAAGAGGTACCACTTTTTTTGTCCTGTGTTTCTGAAGACTTGTGTATTATCTAAGTATATCTGGAATAATGATCAACCTAAGACATCAACACTATTTAAAGCGAGTTCCACTGTCCACAGAGGTATGGTAAATAGCAAACCTCAAAATTCCCATCATTTTCTGTTATGTAAATTAAATTGCAAAACAACTGCACCATTTTGTGTAAATCTCCCACACGTGACCGGGGAAGACGGGAAAGGAACATGGTGGTCAAGGCCACCTACCTATGAGTTCCTCCCAGACAGAAGCTTTGTTCCCCCGCAAGCTCAGCTCCCGCTCCCAGGTCTCTGGCCTTTGGAGCTTCATCCGCTGCCCAGCTCTGCTAGAATCCCATGGCCCAGGGAGGTGACTCCGAGAAAAGAGCTCTAGGGTGGCTGGGTACCTAGGAGAGGGAAGAAAGCACCTATCATTCCAAAGCTAACCAAAGTAGAAATGAGCTAAAGTTCGGCTCACACCGTGGTCTGCCGAAACTCACACTGCTGGCACCGAGAACTGCCACAGTTAGAGCCGAGGATGAACCGGGATGGTCACGGCAATGGAATGTGCTTGAAATCCAGTGTCTCACCTGTAGCCCAGCAGGGCCTGGACGTGCTGGGCAGGTTCATGGATGTGCAGTTGCTCTACCAACTTCTTCAGAGTGAACCTTGGCGGACTTTTTTTCTCTGGCGCCGCGTTGTAAGCTGCTTCAAACTGTGGAAACAGCCCCAAGCACCCCAGAGATCGTTTCATCCATGATCACGGGGTATCAGATATAAAAGCATAAGCCTGCCACACCAGATCAGGAAGTAAAGCATAAAGCGATCATATACCACTGAGGCAATTTCATTCTCTAAAACCAATTTGGATCGAGGATAGCAACAGCAGGGGAAAACCTGCAGGAAGGAAGGAGGACCCAGGGACAGAGCTGCAGCTACACACTGCAGCAGCAACACTGCAGCAACAACACTGCAGCTACACACTGCAGCAACAACACTGCAGCTACACACTGCAGCATCAACACTACAGCATCAACACTGCAGCATCAACACTGCAGCTACACACTGCAGCATCAACACTGCAGCTACACACTGCAGCAACAACACTGCAGCTACACACTGCAGCATCAACATTGCAGCTACACACTGCAGCATCAACACTGCAGCTACACACTGCAGCAACAACACTGCAGCAACACACTGCAGCAACAACACTGAAGCTACACACTGCAGCAACAACACTGAAGCTACACACTGCAGCTACACACTGCAGCATCAACACTGCAGCTACACACTGCAGCATCAACACTGCAGCAACACACTGCAGCAGCAACACTGCAGCTACACACTGCAGCAGCAACACTGTAGCAACAACACTGCAGCTACACACTGCAGCAGCAACACTGCAGCAGCAACACTGCAGCTACACACTGCAGCATCAACACTGCAGCAACAACACTGCAGCAGCAACACTGCAGCAACAACACTGCAGCAGCAACACTGCAGCAACAACACTGCAGCTACACACTGCAGCATCAACATTGCAGCTACACACTGCAGCTACACACTGCAGCATCAACACTGCAGCTACACACTGCAGCAGCAACACTGCAGCTACACACTGCAGCAGCAACACTGCAGCATCAACACTGCAGCAACACACTGCAGCAACAACACTGCAGCAACACACTGCAGCAACCACACTGAAGCTACACACTGCAGCAACCACACTGAAGCTACACACTGCAGCAACCACACTGCAGCATCAACACTGCAGCTACACACTGCAGCATCAACACTGCAGCTACACACTGCAGCATCAACACTGCAGCATCAACACTGCAGCTACACACTGTAGCAGCAACATTGCAGCTACAAACTGCAGCAGCAACACTGCAGCTACACACTGCAGCATCAACACTGCAGCAACAACACTGCAGCTACACACTGCAGCATCAACACTGCAGCATCAACACTGCAGCTACACACTGCAGCATCAACACTGCAGCTACACACTGCAGCTACACACTGCAGCATCAACACTGCAGCATCAACACTCCTACAGCCCCAGCAACCAGGAAGGCTAAGGCAAAAGAACTACACAACAGGTCCCAAGCACGCAAGGCAGCATGGGCAGCATGAAAGACGAGCTCGAAACAGAAACAGAAACAAAAGTTAACAGTTCTTCGGGTTCCAAAAGATAATAAAGGGGGAAAAAGACAACAGCTTTCTGGGAGTCCCTGTGTTTCATTTATATAAGATTTGAACCATCAGGGGCTACTATGGGATGATTGGCTTATTTAAAAAAAAAAAAAAAAAAACAGAGCATATTTCCTTATTCTCTCAGACAAGGAAAAGGAAGGCAACTCTGATCTGTATCATAAGCCTATAACTTATAGTGGCAGCATCTGTTTGTTTTGAAAAGCCTCTGTGAGGGGCTGGAGAGATGGCTCAGTGGTTAAGAACACGGGCTGCTCTTCCAGAGGACCTAGGTTCAGTTCCCAGCATCCACATGGTAACTCACAAATGTCAGTAACTCTAAACCCAAGGGATCTTAGGGGCCCTCTCCTGGCCTCTAAGAGCACTAGGCATATATGTGGTACCCAGACACACGTGCAGACAAAACACAGGTACCATAAAACAAAAAGTTTAAAAAAAAAAACTTTATATGGAGTGTGGAGATACTTTTATAACATTTTAAAATTCATTTATCCAACTGGATATGTCATCTGTCAACAAGGCATAACACCAAGAACAACAGAGATTTTTTAGATCCCATCCTTTTACCCTCCAAACCAAACCACATAATCACAACTGAGAATGCCCAGGTAAAGACAAGTAATGTGTCTACCACACTGGCTACTGGAATTTTTAAAAATTAATTTCTAAATATAAAAATAAAAAATTAATAATTTTTAAATTAATTTTAGAAATTTTTTAATTAACTTCTAAATCAGAAGGGATTGTGCACACATACAGACAACCCCCAAGCAAGTGACTCACCATAATCTGTTCGTTTTTAAGGGGCCAAAGGCTCTTTGGAAAACATCTCCCTCGCTCTGAAAATGGTTGTTCTGTTTTCTACGGGGACAAGAGAAATGTCTTCAAACAGGGAAACAGAAGTTGCCCCTGGAGATTCCTGTTCCAGTAGCCCTGAAAGACTATCTCTGCCAATTAGGAGGCGAGTTCACAGGGGGTGACCCTGTTCTCTCTCGCCCCAGCTCCACGCGGTCATCTGGACCTCTCTGGCTCCTTTGCTCTCTGATGTACGAACATAGCAGATACTTCAGCGTTGGCGCCCCGAAGCTCATCATGTTCCCATATCCCTCCCTTCCCAGAGAAAAGGCGCTGTGAACGCAGGCCCAGGGCTGAGGCAAAGACTGACTTGGGGGCGGGGTGGCCGGCGAGGACATTTCTTGGCTCGGTGTTTCCGTGGATTGTACTTAGCTAGCTGGTACTCATCAAACTGGGCAAATTTGTCGGTCATGGCAGCGCGGAGGCAGGCGGGCAGGGGCACCAACTTCTTCTCATCTCCTTCTGCCAGGCTCTGTGGAGGAAAGAGGGGATCAGCAGAGAAGAGACCCGACCTCCCACTGTCATCATTATAAAGACTGTCCAGAATAAGGTCAATTTTTTTTTTTTCAAACTTTGGTCCAGCCCTTGGCTCACTATTTTATTAGTCCACTCGGCTCTTCCAGAGAAAACATATTCCCTCTGGGCACTTGGATGAATGAAAACTGAGGAAGAGACTACTCTGAAAATCTCCTCAGCGAACAAAGGAAACAGTAAACAAACAAACAAACAAGCAAAGACCGTGAAGGTCAAAGTGCAAGGTACTAGACACCATACCTGATAGAACTCGGCTACTTGGATCCAGTCGGAAGGCAGGTGAACAATGGCAGAGTAATACCGGCGCACGTGGGGGCGGCAGGCTGGCAAGTAGGCAGCTATAGCCAAAACTGCATTGGCTAATTCCCGGATGTTAAGCTGCTGCCGAGCATACAGAGATGCCTAGGGTGGAGGGTGAAAAGGTTGGCATGCTGGTCACTTATCTCATAGCTCCATGCCCTAAACTAGCTTGCTCACTGAATCTGTCAGCATAAAACCGAGGTTTTCCTGAGCACCCCACAACACCCACAAAATAGAAAGCGCAAGCATCATCTTAGTCTACTGACCATCTTCTAAGTCAGCCAGACTTTGTTTGGAAGATCCTTCATGCCCGCATCTATCAAAAACATACCAATTGCAACATAGATGTGTTGTAAAGAAGTTAAGAGAGAAATTAACAAGCGGATAACTAGTTACGATCTTCCTGAAGGCAGTTTCTGAAGTCTCGTTGGTGACTTTCAGCCTCAGAATCATGCTAAATTATAGTAAGTCAGATACTCACTATCTATCGAGATTATTTCTAAGTAAAAGTACTATAACTTTAAAAAAAAAAAAAAAAAAAAAAAAAAGCTTACCCACGGCTCAAAATGCTGATTAAACCTGTTGTCTTCCAAAGCCCCATAGAAAACATTTCCACCCTAGATCAGACTGGCCCATGAGCATGGCTCGGGGGAGATTTGTCTTAATTTCTAATTGGTGAAGGAGGGCCCACCCACTATGGGTGGCACTATCCCTAGGCAGGTCATCCTGGACTGTATAAGAAAGCTAGTTAAAGAGTTGGGATTGGTATAAATACTTTTGAATTATGGTTGATCAGCACCTGAAATTTTAAATCTTGGTGCAAAAATACACAGTAAAAATGCTTGTACGTGTACACTGAAATGGCACGTGTGTTCATAACAACATTATTTGTGATGGCCTAGAAGTACAAATAATTCACTACTGAAGTGTAGCATAGATAAGCTGTGGTATATAGTCTACCTTACAACTACAGCAAGCTTCAGCTGAATCAACATTACAATGTTGGCAAAATACTGCCCTCCTTCCCCAGAAAAGCCCACAGTATAATTCTCTCTATATGTGACACTGAGAATCAGTGTTTGAAGTGGAGTATGCTAATCGGCCCCATCCCTTTCCCCCAAGCAAGGAGGATCCAACTCAGGGCTTCTTTTTCCTTACAGGGCCACTTCTCTAAGGGCATTGGCTGTTTTTACTGAAGGAGGGAGTGACAGGGACTGGGTCTGCAGGAGGTTCTGGGAGAGACTGTGGTGATGTTCTGTTTCAGGAGCTAATTAGCCAGATTAAACAATATTTTGTGGCAATCCTTTGAGCTCTATGTCTACATATACATATGCATATTCTTGTTACATTAAATAAAAGTAAAAAAAAATTAAAAGGAAGAAAGCTAAGCATGAGCCTGTGTAAGCTAGCAAGCAGTCTTCTTCCGTGGTTCCTACCTCAAGTTCCTGCACTACCCTTCCTCAATGATGGATTGTGACCTGGAAGTGTAAGAAAAAAAAAAAAAAACTCTTTCCCTCCGTAAGTTGCTTTTGGTTAGAGTGACTTATCACAGCAACAGAATGAACCTAGGACATGCCTCTTCTCTGCTTCTGAAACAGCCATTATCGACTCCGCACACGATATTTGGGGAAGTGTTTTACTGTCTTGGAACCAGATCCAAGTTTCATCGTGTTAATACGACTCCCACAGCCTAGTACTGTGCACTTATCTTGTACAAACCCAATCCTAGTATACCTTCCCCATATCACCGTTCTCCACTCCACAGAACCCCGGGGATTAGGTCCCAGACTCACTCAGACATCTTGCTCCCTTCCTGAGCAAACATGCTTTCCACCCCTACAAGGAGCCAGTTACCAGCTCTTCATATCATAACCACATTAATATCTCCCAGTTTCCCTCTTCTCCCCATTCCTTCATACCACAATACCTTCAGGATGAACTCAGGTTCCAAGGGGGCCAGCTCACTACAGACTTCAAGGATGGATGCCCGGGTAGGGTCAGATGCATCTTTGACATTTATATGTGAGGCCAGGGCAGAGCATAGTAAGGTCAAGAGAGCCATCTAAGAATTGGGCAACACAGAAGAAAGGGGGAGTAAATAAGGATCTACACAGACCAGCATGTGCAATCAAGGACAGAGGGGTTGGGGAGACGCCTCGGTGGTTAAGAGCACTTGCTGCCCTTGCAGAGGACCCAGGTTTAGTTCCTAGGACCCACATGGTGGCTCATGACTTCCTTTAACTCCAGCTCCAGAGGATGCAACATTTTTTTAGGGGGAGGAGGCAGAGTCTTAGTTTGTGGCCCTAGCTAGAACTCAGTATTATAGACGAGGCTGGCTTCAAACTCCCAGAGATCCATCCGCCTCTGCCTCCCATGCACTCGGACTGAAAGTCATGTGCCATCATACGGAGAGGGATCTGAGATCCTTTCTGACCTCCACAAGCACAAGACACACCGTGCATGTCTACACATGCAGACAAATACTTAACAGGCATTAACAAAAACAAAAACAAAAAAAAAAAAAAACAGAAAGAATGGACTCCAGGTTCAGAGAGACGTCTATTCAACTGACAGGTTGGACAACTGAATTAAGAAGTAGGAAACAGCTGGGCGGTGGTGGCGCACACCTTTAATCCCAGCACTCGGGAGGCAGAGCCAGGCGGATCTCTGTGAGTTCGAGGCGAGCCTGGTCTACAGAGCGAGATCCAGGACAGGCTCCAAAGCTACACAGAGAAACCCTGTCTCAAAAAAAAAAAAAACACAACAAAACAAACAAACAAAAAAGAAGTAGGAAATAAGAACAGGATCATGTCCCCTCTGCCACCTTCCTAGGGAGAAGCCCCGGTTCCAGTCTCCATCCTCACCATTCCCTCCACCACCAACCTCCCAGGTTTTACCTTCTTTTCCTGGAGGACCCGGTCAGTGGTTTCGGGATAAGATTCCGAGTCTCCAGATGTGAGTTTCAGGACTGGTGCATCCAGCTCCTCTTCCTCTCCCAGGCTTAGACTATAGAGAGGCATTTGGACTTGTGCTCTCTCCTTCTCTTCCTGCACTTTCTTGTCTTCTGAGAAGCGCCACTGACCCTAGAAACAATGGCAGTTACAAATCACATCGTGTGCTCACAGCCCTCAAAGCGGGATCGGGGAAGTGTCTCCCAGAGACAGGGAAGGTCCACATCTCTAAACTAATAAACCCCCTGCCTGCACTCCCCACGGGTCTGCCCTGTCTCTAGCCCGGTACTCTTTTTCACACTGACTTACTCTATTCAGGCTTCTAAGATTTTTGCCCAGATGCTCTGCAATCTTCCCTGCTGGTAGCCATGTTTGGGGGTGCGGGGGAAGCGCGCAGGGCACAACAGGTGACGACTGAGGTTCAGTGTGTCACCCTGCCAGGAGGCAACCCTCTGGGGGATAATTCTTGGGTAGGCAAGGCCTCCGAGACCACAGACCCTGTAATGTCTTTTGCTTCTGCTCTGGCTTTGCATGCTTGCTGGTGCTGTCTCTCTCTGATATCTGACATGGTTGAACTGGGTGTGGGGAAACTCCCCACTGCCTGTAAGATAATGTGTTTATCTCATGGAAACATCCCATTCTGAACCGCAATCGTCACCTGTGACCCCGCCCCCTCCCCTGCGCGCGAACACACACACACACACACACACACACACACACACACACACACACACACACATGGCTACCAGCACTTCCACACTGCCATCACATGACTGCCAGTCTGGGAACCCAAGGCCGCCCATATACCTTCTAAATGCAGTGCGGTGTTTTCTGAGTCAGAAGAATGTCAAGCCCCATATCAATCCCCCATAAGTAAAGAGCTTCTTCATTCACTACCACCTCCTGTGGTAGTGAATGTTGGAAAATTCAAGGGAATAATGTTATGTTTGACTCTACAAATTCCAAAGCCCTAAATCTCAGTAGGGTAACAGCAGTTGTACTTTGAACCAGAACTTTACTGGCTTGATTTGAAAGATGGGGAAATTAAAGCGCCAAAGGGGATACTCGTTTTGCCTAAGGCTGCATACTTCATAATTAACAGAGATACCATACGATTCAGGTAAACTTTCCCCCAAGTGTTCACAGAGAAAATGTGTTCCTGTCTGCCAATTCTGATCTACATACTAAATGTGCTTATATGGATCTGTTGAATGGACATGGGTTAGCACACAAGTATACAAGGAAGTGAGTTCTGACATAGTAGATATACTGCGTGTGTAACCTTGGACGCACCCAGCTAACTCTGTTGTAATAATTATGCTGCCGTTCTTCCCGATCAGAGGCTTTCTTAAAGACAAGGACCTAGAATCTCTGTCCTAGATACTTGATAAGAATAAAGATGCCAGTGAGGACAGCCCCAAGGTAAAGACTAACTCAGAAAAGGCCATGAGAGACTGGAGATGTAGTTCAGTAGTAGAGCACCTACCCACCATGTGCATGCCTATGAGTTCAGTTCCTAGAACTGTCCAAAAGAACCAAAAGGCTGATACCAAAAATGCTCTGAGAAAAGAAAGTCCCTAGACACAGGTCATCAGAGAAGGAAACTAAGGCACTGAAATCTAGTGATAACAACAAAACAGATTCTGCTAGAGTCAAGATCAGCATCCAAAAACAATTACCAAAGCTACTTCTTGAACTTGAGTAGTAGCAGAGATGGATTTCGGAGCCCTGGAACAAGTTGGAAGGTCTAGATTGTCAGAGAAACACGGAACCTTCTTTGAAGGAGGCTTGGGGAACAGACAACTGCTAGTGTGCGGGCTACACACATCAGCTTGCATCTTGTGAGATACATGAAGCAAGGGGCTGGTAGAGACAGTGCTCTTTACAGTGGATAGGGTAGCCAGACATCGGTTCTCCAAAGACAGGATGTCTGAGTGACTAGACATATGTCCATGTAGTTTTTCCAGGGGTTGGAGGTCAGGAAGTATAGACAGGCACCGGTTCTCCAAGGAGAGGATGTCTGGGTGGACAGATGTATTTCCATGCAGTTTCTCCAGGGGTTGGAAGTCAGAAAGCATGGTCAGGCACCGGTTCTCCAAGGAGAGAATGTCTGGATGGACAGATGTATGTCCATGTAGTTTTTCCAGGGGCTGGAGGTCAGGGAGCATGGTCAGGCACCGGTTCTCCAAGGAGAGGATGTCTGGATGGACAGATGTATGTCCATGTAGTTTTTTCAGGGGCTGGAGGTCAGGGAGCATGGTCAGGCATTGGTTCTCCAAGGAGAGGATGTCTGAGTGGACAGGCACACGCCCACAGAGTTTCTCCATAGCTTCAGCACAACCAACATATGCCTAGAGGGAAAGAACAGGTGGTGAGTTACATTAGAAACATACCAACTCCATATTCATCTGTGCCAGTGATAGGCAAAGAACAAGCAATATTTTTATTTCTTTTTAAAATTAGATTATGGATTATTATTAATAATTATCATTGCGTGTGTGCATGTGTATGAATGTGTTGTAGGGAGAGGTGTATAAGTTCAGGCACATGTGTCACAGCATGTGTGAGGTCAAAGGACAACCCTTGGGAATTGGTTCTCTCCTACCACCGTGGGATCAGGGAGTGAACTCAGGCGGTCAGGATCACACAGCAAAGACTTTCAGCCACTGAGTCATCTTTTTGTCGTCCCCCCCCCCCCTTTTTCATTCATCCAGGGTGAATTCTAAGAGAACAAGGTGGGGAAAAGGTAAGGCTTAGAGGGAAAAGAAAGCCTGGCCTGGTGGTGACCTGCCTGGAATCCCAGCTGAAGAGGAGGGCATAAGAAAGACCAGCCTGGCTGCACAGCAAATTCCAGGTCCATGGGAGCTACAGGGACACACCCTTCCTCAAAAGAAAATGTGTCCGGCTTATTCCCCTCCTGTCTCTGTACTGGGGGTCCGGGGGACAGCAATAAGGGCGTGTGTGGCACACACCTGTCCTCTCAGCACTTGAGGCAGAGGCAGGAGGATCAGGAGTTCAAGGTCATCCTTGGCTACCTAGGAGGTTAAAAGATCAAAGCCACCCTGAAATATAGGAGATTTTGTCCAAAAGGGGTGAGGAGCTAGGAAGATAGGTCAGCTGATCAAGTGTCTACAGGAGGATTCGTACAGCAAGCTGGCCAGCCAGCCTACCAAAGTAAGATGGGAAGCCATAGCGTACAACACCTGACGTGCCCTTCAGTCTCTGTACTTGTTTATACTCTTGTATATACACACAAGCATGTATACACACGTACACCCCCCACACAAGGAGTAATAATGAATCTCAGAATTAATCCTATATTTTATTTATTTACTTGTTTGTTTATTTATTTGTTGTTGAGACAAGGCCTCACTCTGTAGGTCTGGCTGACCTGGAACTATGATATAGACCAGGCTGGCCTTCAACTCACAGAGAACCACCTGCCTCTGCCTCCCCAGTGCTAGGATTAAAGACATACACAACCACACCATCCAACCACATAATCCAAGACTGAAAAACACAAGTTCTTAAAAAATAAAAATTAAGTTAACAGAAAAACAAAGACATGTTAATTTTTCTTCTCCCTGGAGTTTATGGAGATTCAGATGAACCAAATCGTAAAACTTAGACGTTCTTCCCCGACGTCCCAGAGACAACTGCTATGGGCAGTTCTATACGAGCATTCACTTTCTGTTAATATACAAGTATGTATATCTGCCTCCACTTCTACCTCCCGCCCCTTTTCTCTGGCCTCACAACTGGGGCCATACTTCAGACGTTATCCTGGTCTCAGGAGGTCGTGAAGGCCTGCTATGTTAGCACCTTAGCGTCCACCTCTCTGTTAAGCGTGGTGGACAATCTAGAGAGATTCTGTGGCTAACAGCGCTCACAACACCCCTCGTTTGTGACACTCATTCCTTCTAGGAGCACTTAAGGCCAAAGGCACCTGCCCCCCAGCACCCCCCATCACACACACACACACACACACACACACACACACACACACTTAAGGCCAAAGGCACCTGCCCCCCAGCACCCCCCATCACACACACACACACACACACACACACACACACCCTCAGGACACACACACACACACACACACACACACACACACACACCCTCAGGACGCCCGGAAGGACTAGGCGGCGGCTGCACTGCGCTCGCCCGGAGGCCCTTCCCAGACACACACACACACACACACACACACACACACACACACACCCTCAGGACGCCCGGAGGCCCTTCCCAGACACACACACACACACACACACACACACACACACACACACACACACACACACACACACACACACACACACACACACACACACACACACACACACACACACACACACACACACACACACACACACACACACCCCTCAGGGCGCCCGGAAGGACTAGGCGGCGGCTGCACTGCGCTCGCCCTTCCCAGAGTCCATCCACACAGGTCTCAGCCAGGGCTCTACCTGCGCTCAGGACTGGAAAAGCTGTGCACAAGGAGGGGCGCGTTGGTTCGCCGCAACAGGAAGCAGAAATCGGCCTGGGTCAGCCAGTGGAGAGGTTGGAAACAGGGAACTGGAAGGACACCAGCACCCCACGGAGGCGCAAGGGAGAGGCTGGGCTGTGGGCGGGGCGGGGCAGTGACCTGGGCGGGGCTGAGGGCGGGACTGCTGCGGGGAGTGTAATCGCCAATGCTGGGATTGCAGGCTTGTGCGAACCACGCCCGGGTTGGTTTGTTCGTTTCCCCTGATTCATACTCAGGGCCAGGCCAGCTTTACTAACTATGCTGCATCCCTACCCAATACAGTCATGTTCTGACGGTATTATCTATCTTAAAAATCCCCCAAGGCTTATGTGCTAAAAGCATGACTGCCAGTTTGGGCCAGCTAGGGGGAGGTGGTTAAATCTCTTGAAAGTGTGCCCTTGAAGAGACTATGAAAGTCAGATCCCTTCTCTCCCTCTTCTTTCCTCCCATCCACCCTGGAAGTGAACAGTTTCCTCTGCCAGTGATTGCCACCCCACCCCACCCCATCCATGAACTGCTTTGCCCCAGGCCAAAAGCAATAGAGTCAGGAGCTTGTCAACTGAAGCTATGATCCTTCCGGAATGGTGGCACACACACGTTTAATCCCAGTACTCAGAAGGCTCAGGCAGGAAGATCATAGAGTTAACTCCACCCATGGTAACTGAGCCATCATTTTGGATATCTTTTTGTTACTGTGACAAAATACCTGGGATAATAAACATTTTTGTTTGTTTTGGGAGTTTTGTTTTGCTTTGAGAGAAGGTCTCTCTATGTAGCCCTGGCTGTCCTGGAACTCACTATGTAGACCAGGCTGGCCTCTAACTCACAGAGATCCACCTGCCTCTGATAGCTCAGAAATTAAGAGAACTTGTTTTTGCAGAAGACCCAGGTTCAGTTCCCAGAACCCAAATCGTGCCACACAGTCATTGGTAATTCCAGTTACCAATGATGCTCGAAAGCACCCGGCATGCACGTACATGGAGGCAAAACACTCATAAACACAAGGTGGGAAAAAAAGTCTATTTCATATTTAAACCACTCACACCCCTATAATTTCAGGGATTTTAGAGGGTACAGCAGGAGGATCCCAAATTCCACCCAGGTTACTTAAGGAACATTTGTCTCTAAATTAAAAATAAACAAACAAAAACCCCTAAAGATAAATAGTCATTTCAGTGGATTTTTAATAAACATGAAAGACTGGCAGAATCATTCAAAGTTGTAAGTACAAGAATGCCCCTCACTGTGGAAGTACTCTGCACAATTTCTAAATGTCTAGCAATCTTGGGTCCCACCTATTAAATATTAAATGCCAAAAATAAGCCTGACTGTGAGAGATAAATGTGTGTGTGTGTGTGTGTGTGTGTGTGTGTGTGTGTGTGTGTGTAGAACAAGTGTATAAATACATCCCTGGTGTGCAGTACCACCCACATCAATTCCCAGTCTCAATGAAAATCTCTGTATAGAGAAAGGAGATGAGTTTGCTGTCCCTAGCAACAAGACCTCAAAAATCTAAAAGAAGTGGCTATGCAAGGTTACTAGAATGGGTTGTATATTTTACTTTATGTTGCTGTGATTTAAGAAAAAATAAAACTGTTCTATTTCCCCTTCCCGGGGAGATCCATTCCAAGCCCCCCCCCCTTCCTTGGGCCCTCCTTGTTACCTAGCCTCTCTGGGTCTGTAGATTGTAGCGTGGTTATTCTTTACTTACAGCTAATAGCCACTTAGAGTGAGTACAGATCATGTTTGTCTTTCTGGGTCTGGGTTACCTCATTCAGGATGCTTTTTTTCTAGTTCCATCCATTAGCCTTCAAATTTCCTGATGTCATTGTTTTTAACAGCTGAGTAATACTCCATTGTGTATATGTACCACATTTTCTTTATCCATTCTTCGGTTGAGGGGCATGTAGGTTGTTTTCAGGTTCTGGCTATTACGAATAAAGCTGCTATGAACATAGTTGAGCAAGTGTCCTTGTGTGATTGAACATCCTTTGGGTATATGCCCAAGAGTGGTCCTGGTAGACTAGTGGTGGGGATACATGGGAAGTTGAGGGATCAGGTTGTAGGGTGGACATGGGGGGAGAGTTCTGAAAGTGATGACTGGAAAGGCGGGCATTTTGGGGTCAGGTAGAAACCTGATGCAAGGGAGACTCTCACAAATCTGCAAGGATGATCCCAGCTATGACTCCTAGCAATAGTGGATACGTAGCCTGAACTGGCCATCTCTGTTCAGATTGGTGACTACCCCAGTCATCATCAGAGAGCCTTCATCCAGTAAGTGATAGAAGCAGATGCAGAAACCCAAAGCCAAACATTAGGCCGAGCTGAAAGAATCCTCCAGAAGAGAGGGAAGAAGGATTGTAGGAACCAGAGGGATCAAGGACATCACAAGAAAATCCACAGAAACAACTAACCTGACTCAGGAACTCACAGAGTCTGAACCAACAACCAGGGAGCCTGCATGGGACTGACCTAGGCCCTCTACATATATGTGACAGCTGTGTAGCTTGGTCTATTTGTGGGACTCCTAACATTGGGAGCAGGGGCTATCCCAAATGCTTTGGCTGGCTCTTGGGAACCAATTCCTCATACTGGATTGCCTTGCCCAGCCTTAATACAAGGGGAGGCGTTTAGTCTTACGGCAACTTGATATGCCATGCTTTGTTGACACCATGGGAAGCCTGCCCCTTTCTGAACAGAAATAGAGGAGGAGTGGATTGGGGGGTGGAGGAGAGGGAATGGGAGGAGAGGAGGGAGGGGAAACTTTGATTGGGATGAGAGAGAGAGAGAGAAACTGGACCAAAACAACTTGGGAAAGAAAGGGTTTATTTCCTCTTACAGGTCTATCATCTCGGGAAGCCAAGATAGAAACAATAGAGGAATGCTGCTTACTGGCTGCCTTCCTGCTTCTGCTCAGCCAACTTTCTTTTTTTCTTTTTTTTTTTTTTTCTTTTCTTTTTTCGAGACAGGGTTTCTCTGTGTAGCTTTGCGCCTTTCCTGGAACTCACTTTGGAGACCAGGCTGGCCTCGAACTCACAGAGATCCGCCTGGCTCTGCCTCCCAAGTGCTGGAATTAAAGGCGTGCGCCACCACCGCCCGGCATCAGCCAATTTTCTTATACATCCCAGGCCCACCTGCCCAAGGGTAGTACCACCCATGGTGGCCTCAGCTCTCCTCATCAATTAAATAATAATAATAAAATGTCCCACAGACATGTCCCTAGGCCACTTTGATCAAGTCAGTTCCTCATTTGAGATTCTCTCTTCCCACAGATGTCAAGTTGACAACCAAGAATACTCATTACATGGCTCAGCAGTTAAAAGCACTGAGGCTACTCTTACTGGAGACTAGGGTTTGATTCTCAGTACCTACATGGTAGCTAATCATTGTAACTCCAGTTCCAGAGGATCTGAATCCCTCTTCTGTCTTCCTCAGGCAATTCACTCATGTGGTGCATTACATACATTCAGGCAAAACACTCATGCACCTAAATTAAAGTAAATAAATATCTTATTTAAAAAAGGATAGCTATCACAAGAGACATAGTGAGAAAAGGGAAATAAGAGGAGAGACCCCATCTATGACCTTCTTTCTTTTTTAGGAATGGTGGTGCTGTGGGTCCAATTCAGGGCCTAAAGCATGCTAAGCAAGCACTCTACGACAATACTACACCCTCAGTCACTAAAGATCTTAATAGACATGATTCTAGAATTGAGCGACACTTCAGAAAGTGCCCATCCCTATAGGCTAAGCAGGAAACATTGGTTTCCTAGACAGAAAGGTGGAAGGAAGCAGAGACGGAAGAATAAAGGGCTGATTGGGCATTTCAGCTACTTCCCTTACAACTGCTGAGCAGGGAGACTAACAATAGACAAACAATCAGTTAACAGCCAGTGATCTGGGTACCTTCTTTCCTGTAAGGGTTAAAGCAAAGAAACCGTCCCTGTCACAGCAATTGAAACTGGGTGGTGACCTATGCCCACCAGCCTTGAATCTGATTTCTCAACTCAGGTGAAGGACTCAGTGTTGTGGAACTTTAACATCATGAGGGCTTTTTGGCTTTTGTTTGTTTGTTTGATTTTTAAATTTGTTTGTTTGATCGGTTGGTTTGGCTCTTCGAGATAGAGTCTTATTTACTACAAAGTCCTGGTTGTCCTGGAACTCAATATGTAGACCTGGCTGGCCTTGAACTTGAAGTGATCCTCCTGCCTCTCTATCCCCAGTGCTGTGGGATTGTAAGCATGATCTACCACACCAGTTTCCATGTTTAGTTTTAGCCTGTTGAGCCATAGTATAGAAACAAAACAATGGTTTCCTGTAATTTTTATTTAACAACTTCCAGCCTGAATTGTAAGCATATACATTGAGAATTTGACAGGCATTATGTACAGGCCTGTAATCCAAGCACAGAGGCAGAAACAAGAGAATTGCTGTGTGTTTGAAACCAAGCTCCAAGCCAGCTAGAGCTACATGAGATCTTATTTCAACAACAACAACAACAAAAAAAAAAAACTAAACTAAAAATTGGACTCAGTTTCCAGAGACAGTCACTAACTGAATGCTAAAGGACATTTCTGGGGGTCAGGGGGACAGAACTTTGTCTTTGCTTAGAACAAAGAAAACTTTTAACTAAGAAGATGGTCACTAAATCCAGTCTCAGCTTGTCTTTGGAGTGGATGGTGCTAAGTGTACGTTGCCCACATTTACTTCCTTATGCCCTACTTCCCCAAGCAGGAGCTTCTTTGAGTTGAAATATTCTTTCTTTACATTACTATCATTGCTGAATTAGGAGTTTCACCAATCAAGTAACTATTTAGAGCCCACAAGATACTCTGTCATTTTCCAGCACCGTGAATTCATTTAATTCCCAAATCTCATATTTCCTTTATTTTCAAGTGTTTAGAGAACCACTCAACTTTAAATTTTATTTTTTTAAACTTGCCTTTAACAACATGTACAAGTGTGTCTGTGTGGGGTATGTGCATGGGCACCCTCAGAAGGGGAGGGTAGAGGTGTTGGAGTCAGGTAGAGGAACTGGAGTCACAGGTAGTTCTGAGTCATCTGACATGGGTCCTGGGGATAGAACTCAGGCTCTCTGGAAGATCAGTGCATACTCTTAACCACTGAGCCATATCTCCAGCCTCTAAAATTTATTTTTTAAGTTAGCATATAAAACAATGGATTGAATTATGACATTTTCTTTTATAAATATTGTTATTAATTCTTAGAGAATTTCATATACAATGTATTTTAATTATATTCACCCTACGCTTCCCCTTATAATTATAACATTTTCATACACACGTCATTATACTTTATTCTTCTTTATCTCTTCCCCTACCACCTGACCGGAACTCCCTGTGTCCCTCTTCTCCACCCCTTCTCCCCAGTAGCTGCCCCTTTTACTGTCTTGTCACGTGTACTCCAGTATCTTCCCTTTTCCCCTTCTCTACCCTTCCCTTAAGATCTCTTCCTCCACATCGTGTTTCCCTCTCTCTATTACCCACACCCCTAATTGTTGCTGAGTGACGTTGAGCTCCAGTGGCCATTGGATCAGTACAATAGCTACACCGACTTACCTCTGAGCTGATGGTATTCCTTCCCTTCAATCTTTGGAAGCCTTTTAAACAGTCTTCTTACATTTTTATCTAGTTAGTTTGTGTGCATGCACACATGCATGCATGCTCATAACATACATGTAGAGGTTAGATAACGGGCAGGAGTTGTCTTTCTCCTTACACCAGGTAGGCTCCGGGGATCAAACTCTGTTGTCAGACTTTATGCCTTTACCAGCAGAGCCTTCTGGCCAGCCCGGGAAGCCCTTTTGAAAAGACCCTTACATCTATTAAAGTTGCTTGCTATAGTAGTCAGTTTTATTTCCCACTCGTTGTCCTCCTTCACTTTGACTCAACAAAGCTCTGCCAAGTGCAAAGGGCGGAGTTATAAGGCATAAACTACGAGGATATAGAGTGTGTTGGGTCTAAAGAATTTCCAGCAACTTCCTGGAGAAGATAGACTTTGAACTGGGAAGGGTAACCTCAGATAAGAATCGAGAAAGGGAGTAAGAAAATCAGGAGTGAAAACACCATTGATTTTGCCTGAATATTTTCCCTTCATCTCCAACAACTGTCTTTAGATTTATAGTGTATATTTCTTCTGTAAAACCACCATCAACTTTACTTTTTTTAAAAAGACATCTGCACATGATCCTGTTACTTTTATTTACAAAAAAATTAGGCTCACATATAATCTTAAAGTCTTTATCTGGAAGAAACAGTAATTAAATTATAAGCTCTTGGAAAGCAATCTTGTTCTTCAGATAATGGACTATGTGAAAGCTATACTTTATCCAATTTTAATAGTGAAACTATTCAGAAGGCATGGGTTTACAAGATTTCATTGTTCCAACTGTGAGTTGTCTGTACCATTCCCTGATATTTATGAGGATTTCTCTATTTCTACCACATGAACTATTGATGTTCCATAGGTTTTTAGAAACATAGGTTTTGCCACATTCCATTAATTTGTACTAGTTCTTGCTAGTATAAAGTTAAATTCTTTGCATATATTAAAATATAAATTGGCTCAGAGGGTAAAGTCATGTGTTGTCAAGACCGACAACCTTGGTTTTGGTCCCTGGAAGCCACATTGTTGCAGGGGAGATATGGGGCAATGGGCACCTAGTTAGGGAATCAGTGGGTTTGTTCTGCGGGATGACAAAAGATTGGACCTCTGGGAAAGACAGTAGACAGAACTGTGAAAGGAACACCAGCAGCAGACACCAAGGAAATGCAAGTGACAGATGGGAGATGTAGAGCAGCAGACACAGAGAAGAAAGACAAACTTTATTAGAACAGACAGACTCCACTTTACTAAACCGTCATGATCCCTGTCTTCATTAGGGTTTCCACTGCTGTGATGAAGCACCATGACCAAAAGGTGAGAATGAAAGGGTTTGTTTGGCTTATCCTTGCACATCACATTTTAATGTCAAAGAAATCAGGACAGGAATTCAAGCAGGGCAAGAGTTAATGCAGAGGCTATGGAGGGGTGCTGCTTGCTTATTGGCTTGCTTCTCATGGCTTGCTCAACCTGCTTTCTTATAGAACCCAGGACCATCAGCCCAGGAATGGCCTCACCCTCAATGGGCTGTGCCCTCCCCCATCAATTACTAATTAAGAGAATACCCTACAGGCTCATCTACGGCCCGATATTATGGAGGTAATTTCTTAATTGAGGTTCCCTCCTCTCAGATGACTTTAGCTTGTGTCAAGTTGCCATAAAACTGTCCAGCACAGTCCCTAACTATATTCTAAATATTTGCCTTTACACCCATAGGTAAGTGTAGTCCTTGCCCCTCATCAAGGCAACTTCTCCTGGCAACAGATATAGACCATTACAGAAAACTACAGCCAATCAAAATGCAATTGTGGAGCCCAATCCCAGTAGATACATCTACAAAACATCTCCTACAACCAAGGCTCAGGCGTCATTGTGGAAGAGAGGGTGGAAAGATTGTAAGAACCAGGAGATCAAGGAGTTTACTATGAGATTGTGTCTCTAGAAATGTCAGAAGCTACACCCATGAAGTCTCACCAATATGGCTGCCCAGGCATGACCTGAACAAGGAGGATACTAATAGACAGGTTAACATGGATGAGGAAAGCCAAGGAGGCTTCACTCCCACATAAAGAACTACAGTCAACTAAGGAGTGTTGAGATTGGGAGAAATAGTCTTCCCCAGGGAAGAGCACACCAATTGGTTATCCCATACTAAATGGCTGGACCTGAAAACATACATACAACTAATATTATACAGACTAAGCAGGTTGTATTTATGCATTTAGGAATATATCTATGTATGCACACACATATGTGTGTAATAACAACTACATTTTTTAAATGGGGTCATGAATTTGAAAGAGAGCGATGGGAGGGGTGTATGATAGGGTTTGAAGGGAGGGAAAGGAAGAGGAAAATTGTGTAATTATATTATAGTCTCAAAAAATAACATGAAAGAACAGACAAACAGCTCCCATCAAAGAGATGGGAAAGGCTTCAAAGTTGAGAGGCCGCCCAGGGACTCTGGGTGGGATTTAAGGCTCCTGGCCCTACCCCTTCCAGACTTCCTCTCCTTCTCCCTGATTTGTCCCACTCACTCACAGTATCCTCCCTGGGGTAAGCTCTTTTCCTCCAGCTACTAGCCATTTGTAACAGTTGGCATCATGGCAGGGAGCAACTCAGAAGCCACAGGCAGCCCCTCTTGGTGGGGTCCCTCCCTGCTTTCCTGACTGTCCCACGCTCTCCTGACCTTCCTTCCATGTGGTAGAAGGAAAGAGCTGACTACTTCAGGCTGTCATCTGATCTCCACCTGTGTGCCACCATGTCCAGCTCAAGTTCCTTTTACATTATCCTAGGAACTCAGTTCTATTAAGCCCATCAGTGCTTCAGGTTAAGCTCTATCCTAAAAAGGGATGGATAGTTGTTTTACTCCATCTTTCCACTTCCACGGCCTTCAAACTGGTCCAATCTGGCACGGAGTCTCACAGCCTTAAGAGCCTCTCACCCTCAATAAAACAAACAAACAAACAAATACATTCCAATTCAAGCAATTCACATTTGGTGTGCTTACTAATGATCATGGTTTCTTGTAGTGGGCCATTATTAAAGCCTCTGTATTCTGAACCATGGGCTTGTTTTTTTTTTTTTTTTTTTTTGTTCTTTTCTTTTCTTTCTGTTCAAGGTCAGAACTAGGAGATATCCTCTGTTACTTCTACAAAGTTCTTTTTGTTCTCACTGTGGTGACTTAAATGAGAAATAGCCCCCACAGGCTCACAGGTATCTAAACTTTATCCCCCGTTGGAACTGTTTAAGGAAGTTCAGGAGGGTGCAGCCCTTTGAGATTTCGTAGCCTCACCCTACTTCCAGTTTTCTCTCTCTGTTTCACGCTTGTGGTTGAGGATATAATGTCTCAGCTTACTGCTCTAGCAGCCCTGCCTCCGGGCTGCCATGCCTCCCCACTCCGGTGGACTCTTACCTCTCTGGAACTGCAAGCCAACTGCAAATCCAAATGGATTCTCCCTTTGTTGGTTACGGTGTTTTATCAGAAAACTAACTAGTATACTCACCATCCCATGGACACCAAGATTTTGGACCCTAGGAAAGGCTCTTTAGCATACCTCCCTTCCCTGTAGTCTCCTAGACATAAGAAACAGCAAGCCAACACTCCACCTCATAATCCCTTTCCCACTTTCCTGACAAATCGGAGACTCATGTGAAGATAGGAGAAATGTGTCTTTCTCATCATAATTCCTCTCTTGTGTGGGCACATTCTTTCTAGGCAGTAGCTTGGCCTCAGTTGTATGTCTTCTCGCTCACAGCAAAAGCCATGCAACAGCTGCCACAGCTCGACTGCATTCCCACCACCTATACGAGGTGACCTACGTGGAGGAGTGTTTGTGTGGCCCTGCAGTGGATACCGGAACATAAAACCAAGGATGAGTTATGTGACGCTGGAGGATCTGTATAACGTTGTGTCTCTGGGACAGGCTGTTGCATCCCTGTTTCAAAGATGACAACACATGTTTTAGTTAATCAGCTGTTTGGGAAGCATCATTTTATTCATGAGGTGGGCCCGATTCACAAATGTCATCCCATATGTCTTAGGGTTTCTATTGCCATGAAGAGACACCATGACCACAGCAACTCTTTCTTTCTTTCTTTTCTTTTTTTCTTTTTCTTTTTTTTTTGGTTTTTTTGAAACAGGGTTTCTCTGTGTAGCTTTGGAGCCTGTCCTGGAACTAACTCACTCTGTAGACAAGACTGGCCTCAAACTCACAGAGATTCACCTGCCTTTGCCTCTCAAGTACTAGGATTATAGGCATGTGCCACCACTGTCTAGTGACCACATCAACTTTTACAAGGAAAATATTTAATTGTGGTGGGTGGTGGCTTACAGTTTCAGAGGTTTAGTTGGTTATCATCACGACAGGTGCTCCAACAATGGTGGTGTGTAGTCAGACATGGTGTTGGAGAAGAACTGAGAGTTCTACATCTTGCAGGCAACAGGAAGTGGTCTGAGACACCGGGCACATATGTGTTGTGGCACATATGTGAAAGTGGATCAATGGTGGGAGCAGGAGTTGGGGAAGCATACCAGGGCAATCATCTTTTTCTGTGTGGTATGCTGTGGTTTGAAAGGAAATGGCCCCCAAAGGGAGTGGCATTATTAGGAGGTGTGGCTTTGTTGGAGGAAGTGTGTCACTTGGGGGTGGGCTTTGAGATTTCCTATGCTCAAGATACTGCCCAGTGTCACAGTTGACTTTCCTGTTGCCTTCTGATCAAGATGTAGCCAGCACCATGTCTGCCTGCACGCCGCCATGTCCCAACATGATGATAATGGATTGAACCTCTGAAACTGTAGGCAAGCCACCTCAATGAAATGTTTTCCTTTATAAGAGTTGTCGTGGCCATGGTGTCTCTTCACAATAGAATCCCTAACTAAGACACCTGGGAACTTGATTTGTGGCCTTTGGAGGCCAGTTTTCCCAAATATGCCCCCACATTTGGAACAGTGGTAATACTGTGGTGTTTATACTTTAGGCAATTATAGCATAAGCCAATATTATGGATTAGGACATTGGCATAGAAACTAACTGAATGACTGAGTCATGGATACCAAAGCAGCAACTGAACTGGGCCTTGGACCCACGTTTGTGATTCTAGTTCAGTAGGCTTTCGAGACTTTATCTGTTTCATTATTCTAGGAGGGGACACAGGTCACTATATACTGAGTCAGCTATGGTAACAATACATGAACATCTTTCAGACGTGGACCCACATGTGTATGTATGCGTATATACAAACACATTAAATTTTCAGTAGTTATCAGGAACTGTAAAAATTCATAATTGTTGTCTACAACTCCTTGATGCCAAAGGTTTGCTAGGATTTAGAACATAGTCTATACTAATGAGAGAGTAATCAGGATGGTCTTGTCTTCAAACCTGTGACCGGGATGGTCCTGCCAGCCAGGCTTCAGTCCTCTTGTCGTTATATCACTTAGAAGCTACACTCGAAAAAACAAACAAACAAACAAACAAACCCTCCTCTTCACTTTCTTTCTTTCTTTTTTTTTTTTTTTTTGGTTTTTTTGAGACAGGGTTTCTCTGTGTAGCTTTGCGCCTTTCCTGGAACTCACTTGGTAGTACAGGCTGGCCTGAACTCATTGAGATCCGCCTGGCTCTGCCTCCCGAGTGCTGGGATTAAAGGCGTGCGCCACCACCGCCCAGGTCCTCTTCACTTTTTAAACTCCACAGATATGGCACTTGCCTTTATTTTCTTCCCCCTTTAAAGAATGGATCGCAGGCCTGCAAGACAGCTCAGTGTGGAAAAGCACTTACTGTGAAAGCTTGATGACCCATGTTCATTTTCTGGAACCCCCTGTAGAAAAAGAGAACTAATTCCCAGAGTTCTCCTCTGACCTCTGCATATACTCTGTGCTGGCTAGATTTTGTCAACTTGAGAAAAACCAGAGTTACCTGGGAAGAGGGAACCTCAATTGAGGATTTGCCTCTATTACATTGACCTATAGACATGCTGTGGGGCATTTTCTTGATTAATGACTGGTGCCAGTGGGCCCTGCCACTATGGGCAGTGCCACCCCTGGGCAGGTGGTTCAGGTTGTACAAGACAGCAAGCTGAGCAAGCCATGGAGAACAAGCCAGTAAGCAGCATTCCTGCATGGTCATTGCTTCGGTTCCTGCCTCCAGGTACCTACCTCAAGCTCCTGCTCTCCATTAATGGGCCCTAACTTGTAAAATGAAAGAAACCCTTTCCTTTACAAGTTGTTTTTGGTCAGTGTTTTATCACAACGACAGAAGCAAAACAGAATATGCACCATGGTCCACGTGTACCCACATTCATACATAAAACACACACACACACACACACACACACACACACACACACACACTAATAAATAAAATTTAATTTAAAAAAAAGTTGGAGCTGGGCAGTGGTGGCGTACGCCTTTAATCCCAGCACTTGGGAGGCGGAGGCAGGCGGATCTCTGTGAGTTCGAGGCCAGCCTGGGCTACAGAGTGAGATCCAGGACAGGCACAAAGCTACACAGAGAAACCCTGTCTTGAAAAACCAAAACCAAAAAAAAAAAAAAATTGGGCCAGCAAGATGGCTCAGTGGGTAAGGGTACTTGTCACCAAGTCTGACAATCTGAGAGTGATCTCTGGGACCCACACAGTAGAAGGAAAGAACTGATTCTGCAAGTTGTCCTCTGACCTTCTTCACACAAGTGCTGAGGTGATTGCACACACACACACACACACACACACACACACACACACACACACATATACACACATAAATAGATAGAAAAAAAGTTTCATTCTCCCATCCCTAGTAGCCAGGGGTGTTACTTTATGAGGCCCTCCCTTATCTATACCAGAGTTACTGTCTGGCTTGACTGTGTGCAGGTCAGTGTGTTTGACAGTCCATGTGAGTTTGTATGTGCAGCAGCCCTGTCCTGTCCAGAAAACCTATCCCATGCTGGCAGTGCTGGGAGCATAAAGGTCCTTGCACTCTCAGATCACTGAGGAAACCAGGAATGTTTGCAGGGTTGTCTTTTTAAAGAAAAAGACATGTAAGTTGATTTTCCACCCATAAGGCTGGACATGGACGTGATTAATAGCCCAGTGCTCTGTATTATCTGAACTACCAGGCCATACCAACCTCCCACAACCAGGATCTGAAATACATAATAGTCTAGATGATCTTTGCATTATCTGTATGGTCAGATGATCCTCCAAGCTCCAACAACCAGGACCAGAGGTGGCTACTAGCCCAAATGACCTCTATGCTATCATATGACTGACACCAGGCCAGATCCCTCCCTAGGCTAATACAGGGTCTATCTCTGGAAATCATCTTCTTGGAAGAAATGACATGTACTTTGAGTTGCATTTCAATATAATTATGCCTCCTTGTACACAAAGGATTATATTACACCAGGTAAGTGTTTTCCAAATTGTACTGTGCTTATTTAAATATGCTGACAATAAACTACTCGGGGTCAGACTCTAGAAGTTTGAACCAGCACGGGCTAAGTCTCGCTGAACCTGATTTCCTTCTCACCTCTCTTGGATCATTGCTAGCCCTGGTGTTCCCAGAGACCCCCCCATACACTGGCGGCACTAAGTGGAATCATTGGATTATAATAAGAATACATGAAATTGGGAGGGTAAAGTGGGGGAGCATGGGAGGGGCTAGAGGGGAGTGGGGGCTGGATTTGATGAAAACACAATATATACATGCTTCAAATTTTCAAACGATAAATCTTAAAAAGAAAACAAAATGTTTGAATCATGTTATCTCCAAAATACCTCCATTCCACAATTATATTAAATAATCTTTCTGTACAGTTTCCACTTTTAAAAATTATTTATTATTAGCCGGGCGGTGGTGGCGCACGCCTTTAATCCCAGCACTCGGGAGGCAGAGCCAGGCGGATCTCTGTGAGTTCGAGGCCAGCCTGGGCTACCAAATGAGTTCCAGGAAAGGCGCAAAGCTACACAGAGAAACCCTGTCTCGAAAAACCAAAAAAAAAAAAAAAAAAATTATTTATTATTGTCTACGTGAGAGGTCAGAGAATAACTGTGGGGTCAGCTCAGTTTTTCAATCTAGGTCGGACATTGTCGATGCTCTAACCTAAAGCCGAGTTTTCAACCCTCGCTGACAGCATCACCTGGGACAAAGCCACATCCCCTCGGGGAGGCTCTCCACCTCTGGGTTAGAGAAGGATGGGAAAGCTCACCTAGGAGGTTATGCTACCTGTGGAGCCAAGAGAAGAGACAGTTTCGGGGTGAGATTCAGTTTTCAGCCAGTCAGATCCTGGAGAAAGATGAGGGGAAATGAGAGTGGCCATGGATCGCTCCACTGGTAACAATGAATGGAGGGCAGTTTCAGAGAACACTGACACAGAAGCCGAATTGCAGGGACTTTTAATTTGAATGCTGTTTATAGCAGAGACGTTCAGACAAGAATGACTTCATCAGTATGAAACCTTTATTCACAGACATCTTTATGAACACATCACAAGCAAAATGTTCATCCCCCAATTTCCTCCTTCCTTCTCTGCTTCAATCTTCTCTTTTACACATTGTACTTAACCTTTCCCATTTTCAACGGTATTACTTGTCTATCTTAAACAGAGACATATATTCAACATGGTGGTGCACACCTGTAATCCCAGCACTCTGGTGTTGGAAGCAAGAGGATCAGAAGTTCAAGGTCATCTCAGCTACACAATGAGGTCAAGACTAGCCTAGGCTATATGTGACCATGTCTAAAACAAACAAAAACCTAAACAAAAAAAAAAAAAATAGAGGGAAATAAGTTCAACATGATATGAGGGGAAGGGACTGACAAGAAGACAGTGCTTTCCCAAGTCGTCTTGGCCTTCACCTTCCTCACCAATGCTCTCCCACCCTCTTGATCCCACGGCACCTCACACAATTGTCCTTTCTCTAGTCCTGTTTCTTGAGTTCATCAAAGGGAAGGAAAGGCATTGGAGCGGATTCTCTCCATCTTCTCAGCCTCATACTTCCCATTTGCCACCATGGACACTCCCTCCTTGGCCTGTGTCTTTCTCCTCCCTCCCCTCATGAATACTCCCATCTTACCCCAGCTTCAGGTCCCTACGTGGTCCAAGTCTTGATGGGAGCTTCCCCTTCATGGTGTCTTTGTTGGTTGGGTCTGGTTCTCTTGAGACAGTCTCAAGTCTTGGTCCTCCTGCTTCTACCTCTCAAATGCCAGGGTTCCCAGTGTGCACCACCATGTCTAGACCTCATGGGGATTTCTGTCTCCAGTGGGAACCAGAAGACTCTACAGGCAGCCCACGGAGCCAAGCATGGGCCTACAAAACTACCTTGAAAGAACAGTGTTGGGAGGATGTAGGTATCCTGAGATGGGAGAGTTAAAATGAGTAAGTGTCAAAAAAGGGGGCACATGTTAGTTCTTTTCACACTCTTCTATCAATTTCCCAATTGTCTCAATGTCCTCTCTTGGTCCCTACTTTGACTACTGAAGTCTGGTTTTTGTACTTTTAATTTATTTTTTTGATGCCAGAGTATTGAACCAGAACCTTACCCGTGCTAAGTGGGCATTCCATCAATGAACTCTATCTTTAGCTCCCAACTAACTGTACTTCTTTCATGAAAAATTGCTCATTAATCCTTGTGGAGTTCTTCCTGGTTGCCTCTCTTACCTGAGTATTTATTTGCCAGTCCTTCTCCCCAGGCCCATTTCCCATGAGTTTCAGAAGCACCTTTTCCTTAGTAGAGATCATATACACAAAAGCAGTTTAAAGAGCTGCAAGGTCCAGTATGGAGTAAAATACTAACAAGAATAAAGCATCCTCATCTACAGTACATAATGGGACTGCCTCAAAACACAAAATAAGGGGCTGGAGAGATGACTCAGAGGTTAAGAGCACTTGCTGCTCTTCTAGAGGACCAGGGTTCAGTTCCCAGCACCCAAATGGCTGCTCACAACCATCTGTAATTCCAGTTCCAGAGGATCTGCTGCCCTCTTCTGGCTTCTGCAGGCACCAGATAAGCACATGGTTCATACTATACATGCAAGCAAAACACTCATACCTATAAAATAAATATTAAACAATTTAAAAACAAAACAAAAAGGAATACAACCTTCTTTTAGGGTTAGGGAAGTAGCTAAGCTGGTAGTGTACCTGCTGAGCATTGATCTCTGGAACAAACCAGGCGTGGCAGTACATGCCTGTGAATCCAGTTCTTTCAAGATGGAGGCAGGAGGATTAAAAGCTCAAGGTCATCCTTGACTACATAGGGACTTGTGAGGCACCCTGGGATACAAGAGACCCTGTCAATCATCATCAGACCTCTCAATCAAGGTGGGGTAGTGCATATAATCCCAGCATTCAGGAGACTGAGGCAGGACTTTGAGGCCAGCCCAGGCTACACATCAAGTTCAAGGCCAGCCAGAGCTACAAACAAGAACGTTTCTAACGATAATAAATTTTAAAAGTAAGCCAGCAAGTAAAATTTTTTTATCCTCTCATAATTTCCGTCCTTTTGTGATGGTATTCTTATCCCTCCCTCCCTCACGTATTGCTGGTCTTCAATCATCCAGCAGGTTTGTTTTGGTGCTGAGTAGGGACCAAAGCTATGTGCCGCACACTGGGCAATGTCAAGACGCAGGCAGGCATCTCAGCCCGAGGTCTTGGCAGAGTTCCCAGGCACAGCCAGCGGTTCAGACCGGGGCAGTAGGCATGGACAAGGTGGGAGATGGCATAAGTACGGTGGCTATAGCCCCCCAGTATTAGTAGCTCCCCCTGGAGCACAGCACCTGCAGCCCCCACATGGGAGGAGGGCAAGGGTGCCAGGTGAGTCCAGCTATCAGTCTTCGGCTCATAGACCTCAAAGCTCAGGAGGTCCCCAGTGTCTCCTATCCCACCTGCCACATACAACCTCCCACCCAGAGCAGCCATCACGTGACTAGCCCGAGCTACTCCCATCGGGCTCAAAAGTGTCTCCGGCTTCTCAAGTTTGGGGTCATAGAGCATCAGTGAGTCCAAGAACTGGCCAGTCCCACTATAGCCGCCGCTTACATACAATCGGCCCTCGAGGATTGCAGCCGCGTGGGCAAAACATGGCACCGGAAGAGCTGGTGCTGGCCTAAGGGAGAACAGAATATAAGATTAGACAACTAGAACGCTCAACTTGATTTCATTTTATTTTATTTTGAGGTAGATCTTGCTATTATAGCCTAGGCTCCCGCCTTAGCCTCTGAAGTGTTAGGATTACAGGTGCGTGCCCCTATGCCCAGCTTCACTCTCCTGTTCCAAATCCAGTTTCTCCCTAATGCCCCTTTGCCTGCTTACCTCCAGACATTGAGTTCAGGGCTATAGGTCTCAACAGAATTAAGGGCAACACCATTGTCCCGTCCGCCCAGGGCATAAAGTTGTCCATCAAACACCACCAGAGGGAAGAAGCTCCGAGCCTGGCACAAAGGTGCCATTTCCTCCCAGCCTTCTTGACTGGAGCTCCACCTGGACACAATGGGACGAGATACAAAAAGGGTGACCCTGGGAGCCCGTGGCTGGCTAGATTAGCATTTTCTCTTGCTTGCCCACACGGGGGCCTGCTACTCACTGATGGTACCTGAGAGTTGAAGCCAGAGTGTTGGAGTGGCTGTAGTAATCCTGTCCCCCACACACGTAGAGTTCACTTCCTGTGAGGCTCGCAGCTCCGTGCCGGAAGCGCCCTGGGGCAGGCAGGTCAGGCAGCCGGCACCATTCCACAGTTCGTACCAGACCCATGCCACAGTGGAAAGCCCGGGCCCACCACACTTTGCAAGATGGCTGTCTTCGGTCCATGTTAGGTCTCAGCCCATCCCCGCCAATCACCACCAGTGCTTGGTCAGGCTCCCTGCACCTCTCTTGACCTGGGATTTCAGCTTCTACCATTAGCTGGTACAGCAGCTCGGCGGAGAGAGGAGGGGGGAGCCCAGCTGCTCGCACCTTTCTCAGCTCCCTGGTGGACATGCGGCCAAAGCAGACACATCGCAGCAGGGCCTTGGCCTCTGACTCCTGGGTCTCGGGGTTGGCAGCCAGCCAACGCCGTGCAGCCATGAAAGCCTCGAACTCTTCTTGTACATGGAGCTCATCACTGTCCAAGAGCTCCGCCAGGCAGGTGGCGGGTAACGCCGGGAAAGTAGGGCACAGAGCCACAGCAGGCAGATGAGTGAGGAGGTAATGATGGGCTTTCCCCCAGACTTTCTCCAAACCAGGGGCTTCAACCATAGGAAACAAAGCCAGGCAAAGGGCGGGGCAGAGGCTTTGAGCCAAGGCTCTCTGACACAAATCCAGGCAGGAGGAGCTTTGGTACTGCAGCGCAGCCTGGGCGACTCTTAGCAGTCCCGGCCATCTTTCTCGTACCACTCCAGAGTAGGCGAAAGACACGAGGAACCTCAGGTCTTGAGAAGAGATGGTACGCAGAGACACCTTTGCGCCCTGGGACTCCCTCATCCCACTCAGAAGCATGGCCCCGAAGAACTCACTGCCACAGGCCAGGGCTACTCGGTGCACTGCAGTGGACGGGAAACAAAGAAACCCAGACTGCTGCAAGACAGCTAGCGAACCAGGATCCTAACTTGTAAGCCTAACTTGTAACTGATCCAGTCACCCAGAGGCCAAGCCGTGATGTGCTTTGGAAGAGCATGGAATGCTTGCGGCTTTCATTCTCGGGATACAGCGGTGGAGCCCCTGTCCAGCATGTGCAAAGCCTGGATTCCCTCGCCAGTACCGCACCGGATAAACAAACAAGCAAAAGTGCAGCTTTCAGGCCCCTCTCTGCCCCTCCCTGGATTATGATTCCATAGGTCTAAATAGTAACTTGGGGAGTCTTTGCTTTAATACCTTTCTCTCTTTCTGTTTCTTTCTGGATACAGGGTCTCATGATGTAGTCTTGGCTGGCCTGGAGCTTACTATGGAGACTTGACATGTACTTCTGTATTCAGTCTTTATTCTAAAAATTTCCAAGCACCCTGTATTATTCTCATGTTAGTGTCTGGAGGACACTTTAGCATTTTAGGTCCATGTTAATTAAAAAACTTTTTTTTTTCAAGACAGGGTTTCTCGGTGTAGCCCTGGTTGTCCTGGAACTTGCTCTGTAGCCCAGGTTGGTCTCAAACTCACAGATATCCACCTGCCTCTACCTCCGGAGTACTAGGATTAAAGGCGTGCGCCACTGTCGCCTCGCTAGAAAAACTATCTTAATGAAACCAGTTGAGAAAATCCTATAGACAACACTTGCTAATAGGAAACACAAAATAAACTGAATAGAGCAGGGTACAACTTACAAAGGTGTCACTGCGTGGTGAACAAAATAAGGGTTTTTCATTTACAGCTGCGAGAACCACAGCCATCAGCCATCCTACCAAAATGGCTTCCATCCATGCCAGGCATGGTGGTATACTTACTGCTCTTGCAGAGGACCCAGGTTTGGTTTCCAGCACCCACCTGTCAACTCACAACCACCTTTAAGTCCAGTTCTAGGGAACTGGACGCCCTCTTCTGGCCTCTGTGGGCACCAGGCAGACATGTGGTACACGACATACATGCAGGTACTCACATACACATAAAATAAAACAAATAAGCCTTTAAGAAAAGAAAGAAGCGGGGCGGTGGTGGCACACGCCTTTAATCCCAGCACTTGGGAGGCAGAGGCAGGCGGATCTCTTTGAGTTCGAGGCCAGCCTGGTCTACAAAGTGAGTTCCAGGATAGCTAGGACTGTTACACAGAAAAACCCTATCTCAAAAATTCAAAAAAAAAAAAAATTAAAAGAAAAGAAAGAAATAACAGGGTCAGGAAAGGTGGCTGAGTGTGTAAAGGGACTTGCCATCAAGACCAATGACCAGAGTTCTAACCTTAGAACCCACATAGAAGGAGAGGGCTACTTCCCTGCAAGCTGTCCTCTGGCTCCACAAGCACTGTAGTACTGGAGTGTCCTGCTGTTCACACACACACACACACACATACTCTCACACACATGAATAACTAAATGCAATATTTTGTAAGTATAGAAAAGGTTTTGTTTTAATAGAACTGGGCTTTGTGTTGAAGGCACTGTAATCCCATTTACATGGAGGCAAGAGGACCATGAGTTCAAAGCCTGCCTGGGCTGAAGAATGCATTCAAGACCAACCTGGGAAACTTGGTGAGACTCTTTATCAAAATAAAAAATAAAACAGAAAGTGAACGCTCAAATATCCTTTTTAAGGATTTATTTTTATTATTTCAATTATGTTTGTGTGGGGGGGGGTAGGTGCATGGGAGTATGGGCTCTTATGGAGGCTGGACAGTTATGGTCTGCCCAGTGTGGATGCTGGGAAGACTAGGAAGAGCTTTTAACCAGCAGTCATCTCTCTAGCCCTTTGTTTGTTTTAAAATGTATACTCCTCAGTAAAATGTCAAGCGGAAATAATGAGATGAAATAGACAAGTAGCATATTAATTGTTAAGCCAGTGTGATGGATGTTTGAGTGTTAATTTTTGCTTTGTGCTTGAAGTATTTTGCGATAGAAAGAAGAACACGGCTAGGGACTGTCTCAGGAAGTCCTAGTCAAGCCTCTGTGTTCCCTGTGCTTCTTATGAATTCCACACTCTTTTGGCCAGTTGTGGAATGCGTACCTCTCAAAGGGCAACTGATGATAGTGATGCTTCCTCTATCGCCTTTTTAAGCAGTAGGTAGTGGCCTGGTGCTTCCCCGATGTAACAAACATCAGTTACAGTCTCCTACTCTAGGTTGAAAGTCGACCTTCTGGGGAATGAGCTAAACCAGCTCAGCTTTCAGATCACCAACCAGCATCTGTATCTGAGACTCAACTGTGAATGGCTCACAGTTACTAGGAATCTCCCTCTTACTCATTGCTGTACCGTAAGACTTAAAGTGATGTATGAATATGTGGGAACCCCAACCTTTTGTGAGAATGTTGTAATTATGAACTTTTAAACCATCACCCTCCAGCTAATGCCATGAGGCAGAAAGCCTTTAGGGATAGCTTTCCTTCTGGAGTACCTCCACTGAGGACCTCACGGTGTGACTGGGCATGTTTTGGAGTCAGTCTGGCCTGGAACTCACGTCAACTCTCCTTTCTCAGCTGCCTATGTGTGTGTAACAGGTCTATGTTACAAGGCCCTACGAGATTTGTTTTTTCTTTCCTTTTTCACTTTGGTTTGTGAGATAGGTGCTTATAATGTAGTCCACACCAGCCTAGCGCTCACAATGTAGCCCAGGCTGGCTCCAAACTCTAGGCAGTCCTCTTGTTCAATCTCACTAGTGCTGGAATGTGGCTTGATTTGTTCATTGCTAAAGTATTAACCTTGAACTAGGTAACCTCTAAACAAATCTATTGTGACTTTAAACTTTGTTGCATCACATACAGACTGTATGTTCCAGGTCAGATGTATCTTGGTATAAGGGAATAGCAGACACTGTACAGTAGAGAGCAGTGATTCTCAACCTGTGAGTCACACCCCCTTGGAGGTTGAATGACTCTTCCCCTCCACCCACCCACCAGACAGAATTTCTCTGTGTAGTTTTGGTGCTTGTCCTAGATCGCACAAATTTCTCTGTGTAGTTTTGGTGCTTGTCCTAGATCTCGCTCTGTAGACTAGTCTAGCTCGAACTCACAGAGATCCACCTGGCTCTGCCTGCCGAGTGCTGGGATTAAAGGCGTGCGCCACCATTGCCCGGCTAATGACCCTTTCAAAGGGGTTGCCTAAGACCATCCAAAATAACTCTAGCAAATTTTGTTTGTTTGAGACAGGGTTTCTCTGTGTATCCCTGGCTGTCCTGGAACTCACTCTGTAAACCAGGCTAGCCTTGAACTCAGTAATCCACCTGCCTCTACCCTCCATTGCTGGGATCAAAAGCATGGACCACCACCACCCGGCAGCAGTAGAAAAATTACGGTTATGAAGTAGCAAGGAAAGTATTTCATGGATGGGGGTCACCACAACACGAGGAGCTGTGTTAAAGGGTTGCAGCATTAAGAAGGTTGAGAACCACTGGTCTAGAGGAGGCTGCCAGAGTCTTTCCTCAGAAAGAATCACATCTAGGAGAAAGGACACATTGGGGGCTTCTGTTTGCTGTGTGCTTAGTAGATGTCAAGGGCCTCCGGCTAATCTGTTTGAGGCATTCACTTTCTGCTTGTTCTACTGCCATGGACTGTACTATATGCCCCAGCCAGCTGGCTGGAAATCTAGCCACTGGGCAGGGGAAAAAAAAAAGCGACTGAACTATTGGTTCAAATTTGTCTGGGCATCTAGGAAAACAATTCAACTGCGCATGTGCATCTCTTGGTGGCGCTGGAAAAATACCAAAAAGGACATTCTTGCGGGAGCAATGATCCGAAACTCTTACACAGGGCTGGGGGGTGTGACCCAGTGGCAGAGTGGAAGTGAGGACTTGGGTTCCACCCCTCGCACCGCAAACTAAACAAAACCCTGCGACGCGCATTCTTAGCAGTTGCCCTACCGGCCCTCACCCCGCAGGCGGTAGCCCTCTGCTTCCAGCTCCAGGTCGCACCCGATGCCCTCTCGATACAGACGCTCAATGCTGTGCAGGCTCTCCCTCAGCTCCTCTGCCTGGCTGAGCTTCTCTTCATCTTCCCTGGCTTTGCCAAGCCCTTCTGGCCTCAGCTGGACCGCGTTCTTCACCCGGGGCGCTCCCAGCGCCTCTGCAGCAGCCAGCACTTCGTCCTGCGTGGCGGGGCCCAGCACCCCCTCATACGCAAAGGTCAGCGCAGCCTCCCAGCCCCTCCGGGTCACGTCGAGGCTGAAGCGAGGCTGCTGACCTCCACCGTCCAGCAGCCTGCCTTGGAAGAGGCTGCTAATTGCAGCCAAGATCACCCGATGCACCCCGTATACCTGTCCCCCTACTGACACCTCTTCATCCAGCAGCAGCTTCTGCTCCCGCAGCCTCTGCGCTTCAGCGAAGAACTGGCTGGGGTGCTCCACGCTGCACAGCATCTCAGGTTCTGCCGAGTCGTCGCCGCCATCCTGCTCCTTCCCGGTCTCCAGGGATGAAGCTGGAAAGGGGAGGTTTCCTGAAACCAAGGGGCTGGGGTCAGGCTCTGCCAGAGAAAAGGAAAGTAAGCCGGGATCCTCACAGGGAGAGGGAGACCGGGAGGAGGTTCTTCGGGCAGGTAAAGGGAGTTCTCAAGACCGTCCTTCCGGACAGGAAGGGAGACATGCTCCAAGTCTGAGGAAAGACTTGCCATCTTCAAAAAGCTCACGGCTCAGGCTTGTGAGATGGCTGCAGGTGACCAGGCATGAGGGAAGGATATGCCTGAGCTGCGCCCAGAAAAGCAGAACTGCCCTCAATTCACAGAGCCGTCAGCCCCTCACTGCACCCCAAGGGCACACACTAACTTTGGAACAGTGGGCTACGAGGGAGATAACTCTAGGGGTCTCCAAGTGCAACAAACCGCAAACACCTGCAGCCATCTAGGGCAGGGTCAAGCCCTCCTTTCCACTTGCTCTCCTTCAGTCCCGGGCAGGAGACACCAGGCTTCTGCGCGCCCTCACTTGAGTTCCCACTCTGCTTAGGACTGCTGTGTACAGATCCCAGCAGCGGCCCCACTTGGCTAATTTTAGCTAGCCCGGGGACTAAACTCTCATCTCCCAGTGCTGGAAGCTGACACCCAATCCGCTGGGCCAAGTCCTGGGATGACTTCCCCCTCCCCTTTCACCTGTAGGTCATAAGAGGGTGCTGAGTGAAGGAAATTGCAAGGCGGGGAGAATGCAGACATTGGGTGGGGTGAGCCAGGCCAGAAGGACTTTCGTGGCTGGAGGTGACAGGGAGCTAGCGAAGGGGTCTGAAAAGTCTAAACTATACAACACTTGAGGTTTGGCTTACCTTCCTCCTTAATAGCTGTGGGATTTGGGGGGAAAAAAAACCTCTGCCTGACTTTGCCATGCTTGGTGGATTATAATTGCTGTACCTCCATAACCCCCTAGAGGGTTAAGCAAACACCTCCATAGCAGCCGAACCACTTCAGTGAAAACCAAACTGAAGATGCAAATCAAAGCTGTATGTTTTTAAAAACCGGTTTTAGTAGATAATGTCGTCTATGTAGCCCCCACTTCCCTGGAGTCCCAATCCTGCAGAGCGTAGGGATTACAGAAATGTAATCACAGCAGCGCAGCCCGGAAACTGTATTCTAATGGGTCTTGTCATTCCCTACCCCCTGGGCCATGCTCTCACAGAATTTGAGCTCATTAGCTAGGATTTACTCGGAGTTTCTTCAGAGAGAGGAGGCTTCTATCAGAGTGTTGGGTGTGCCTCTGACCCAGAGGGGAGCAGAGCAGTGAGGCTGTAGGTCCAGCTGGACCAATGACTTCAAGGATGGCTTCAGCAGGCTGTCCACTAAGGAAAGCTCTGAATTCTCTCCAGCTGGACTTTCTCCCCCAGGTCACACAGCCCAGCACTCAGAGCTGCCTCCTAAGCACCAGGTGATGTTTTCCTCCCACTCCACTGGGGGACTGAAGTCTGCCTTAGAAAGGACGGGGTCAGCAGCCATGGAGGGCCTAGAGCCTGGGTTTACAGGAGCTGGTTGCCTGTCAGCTCCCCCCATACCCCCACCCCCGTCTGTCACCAAAGGCTGATGACCACAACCAGCTAGATCTTTGGTCTGAACTCTTTGCCCGTTCTCCAGGGTCTGTTTAAATACACTCAGGTAGGATTAGAAATGTAAACAAGAGGCTCAACTTCCCTATATGGTTTTCCCTAAACCTGAATGGTGCCTGAAAGTCGAAGATTGGAAGTTTAAGATCTTAAAATGTAATGAGTCAAAGTGCACTTTGGGATACACAGCAGACCCTCTTTCCAAAACAAGGCAACAAACGAACAAAATTACAACAGTATTAGCATGATAACAGAGGATAACAGAGGCTGGTTGCCGCGGGAGGACAATTGTATGTGGCCCTTTCGAAGAAAGGGTTTTAAGGTTTGGGCTATTTCATTGGTTCTCCCAAGGGACTTTCACAGTATCTGTTACCAAATGTCAGGATCCTGCCTCTTCTATACTTAAAAAAAAAAAAAAAAAAAAAAAAAAAAAAAAAAAAAATTAGACATGACTTTCTACTGATAGTTGTGATATTACAAATAGTATCCGGCTATGCAGTCACTTGAAATTTCTGTATCGCTGTCTTCAGAGAACACATTTTAATACATCACATATTTAAAGATAAAGCATGGACTTAATGCCCCAGTCTAGCAAAGCTTGATATATTTCAAATTCTGAAATAAGTTTACTTCTTCTGTATTTTTTTTTACATGATTAAATAACACATGAGTCATTTTGAGCAAGAAATTTCCAATTCTTAGGCATGGTTATTCTCACAGAATCACCTTGTAGTAAATCAAAGTGCATGTTGGGCTATGTAGTGGACCCTATTTCAAAAACAAGGCAAAAACAAATAAAAATACAACCCAATTAGCATAATAACAGAAGTTAACAGGCTGGTGGCCGCTGGAGAGCCAGGGAGACAGACTGCTTCTACAGCTGTGCGTAGAAGAAACCCACCCCTTCACTACTGTGCTTGTGCACGTATCTATACCACTGTGCTATGAGAAGCCCCATGACATACTCAGTGTTCTTTTTTTTTTTTTTCCGAGACAGGGTTTCTCTGTGTAGTTTCGGTGCCTGTCCCGGATCTCACTATGTAGACCAGGCTGGCCTCAAACTCACAGAGATCTGCCTGGCTCTGCCTCCTGAGTGCTGGGAAATGTGGATGGAAATGTTATCATGGTGTGTGTGTGTGTGTGCTACACTATGACCTGAGGGTAATCTCCGCACTTGGGAGGCTGACACAGGAGGACTGACATGAGTTACTGGCTAGCCTGGGCTACAGAGCCAGACTCTGTCTCAAACAACAACAACAAAATGCCTTTAATCATGTTTGTGTCTCCCCAGTGAGAAGGAGTCTCAACTGGCAGCGAGAAAGCGTGCTCCTGTGGTGCAGAAGCTCGGGTTCCCTGTCAGATTCCTCAATTTAAAAATTCTTCAAATGTCAACCCAAATCCATATCAGAGAATGTGAAGTCCTGAGGTTGGAGGCTGTAGTTTTCACTTAACATTGTTCATTGATCTCTGAGTTCGAGGCCAGCCTGGTCTACAGAGCAAGATCCGGGACAGGCACTGTCCTGTTAACTGCCTAAACATCACCCAGCAGCAGAAACTGCCAGATGGACCCCACACCTGGTGAGTGACCACAGCTCTCCTTGTGGGTTGTCCTGTCTTTAAGTTGTAAATCAGCAGTTCCTACCAGAAAAGCCATCTTGACTCTGCTTGCCTGGACCGAGGGAAGTCATGAACTATCTTATCTAGACTCAGCACTGCCCTTCTGTGTGGAGTGTGTCTGTGCTTTACCCCAATTGTTCTTGCTTCTCCCCACCCACTCCTAACATGGCTTAGCAGGTCCGTGTCCCAGGTTAGCAATGGAATAAAAACATTTTGTAAAGGGAGGCTTGCTACACTGTAAATTTCACTTATGGGTTCCTATTTTAACCAGAGTTCAAAGTCTAGACACATATTCACTGCACAAACATTAGAAAATAGATTTAAATTCCTGAATGCTCATCAGTAGGGGTAAGAATTATTTAAAATTTACCTTCTGTACATATCCCTAAACAAACATGTACCCTTCACATTTATCATTACAGAAAATAGATTTGGGGGCTGGAGAGATGGCTCAGCGGTTAAGAGCACTGGCTGCTCTTCCAGAGGTCCTGAGTTCAATTCCCAGCAACCACATGGCGGCTCACAACTATCCGTAATGAGATCTGGTGCCCTCTTCTGGCCTGCAGGCATACATGCAGGCAGAACACCGTACACATAATAAAAAAAAAAAAAAAGAAAGAAAAAAAAGAAAATAGATTTGGATAGAGTTTGGGCAATAATACTGTTGTCTCTTGTACAAACCAAACATGCACAGCTCATTATGGAAAACTCAAGAACCAAACAGATTCAGATAACCCGTGTCTATACCTAAACTCACTATTACCACCTGAATTTGGTTTGGAATTTGAAAACCAAATTTAGACGGAAAGATAATACTCATGAATATATGTGCTATGTGCACATTTTCCAAGTTGGATAAGTAACGATTTAGTTGTCTGCTCCCCAACCAATCACATGCCATGGCACTACTTCCAGCTCAAGGTGTATAGCTAGTACCGTTTCACTTAGTGGCTTAAATCAATACCCTCTCACTAAATATTTCATATGATTCCCAATTTTAAACAGTGCTGAAATGTAGACTGCTGCATACATCCCGCACAGTTGTCCTATGCTTACTTAGAAATGGAGGTTTCTGGGACCAGAGATACATAAACCAATAGACTAGAAGGCCCCAAGTTTCATTTAGATACATGCAAAGGCCCTGAGGTTCATTCAGATACAAAGAAAAATTAAGAGCCTGGGGCCATAATAGATTCTTCAATAAATGTATTTGGATGCTGACTGGTGGTTTGAAAAACAAACAAACAAACAAAAACCTTATCTTACACTGAAATAAAATTCTAGACCTGCTCTATCCAATTAATTGAAATATTACCAGCCCTTGACTGTCACAACAATCAGTGGCTGCCACTGGGCAGCTGAGGTACAGGACACTCCCTTTATGCAGAGTTGCTCTAGATGAATCAAAAGCCACTATCTTTCTCCCAATATACTGTAGAGCCTTAAAAAAGACCAGAAAAATAGTGGTGGTCAATATTTAGAACATGTGCATAACATGTGCTACCAGAGGAATGCCCTCCCAAGCAAATTCCAAACATTCAAACATAAATGGAAAAAATGAATCAACTGACTGCCTATGTAGTAACAATTCTAAATTGTGTTTAAGAAAAGCCTCCTTTAAAACATGGTAAATAGTAATCTGAGAAAATATTTACAGCATAAAACTGCAAAATATTTAAGACACAAAAAGCTGTTAGCAAAAGACAAATATCTCTAGAATATTGGGCAAAAGATATAATGTGCACTTTACATGCTTATGAAGAGATGTTTAATCTCACTAATAAATAAAAAAATATAAATCTAGGGGCTGGAGAAATGGCTCAGAGGTTAAGAACACTGGCTGCTCTTCCAGAGGTCCTGAGTTCAATTCCCAGCACCCACATGGTGGCTCACAACCATCTATAATGAGATCTGATGCCCTCTTCTGGCGTGCAGGCAGAACACTGTAGACATAATAAAATATTAAAAATGTCTTGATTTCATGTAAAACTAAAGACAAGAATTAAAATTTCACAAGTCCCGCCTTTTCTTTGGACTATTGCTGTGGTTTTTCCTTCTGTGTGAACATCTCCTGCCAGAGAGTTGCTACAATGAAGAATGCCTTGTTTTGAAAGTGTATTATAACTGGGAAGCGCTATTTGTCAGCATAGTTTTGGCTACTATGGGTGAAGACACAGCCACATCAATCTTCAGATTCGGGGTAGGAGAAAGTTGCTATTGCATTGCCCAAGCTCAGCACATCCAGGGAAATCTCATCGCAGACAGCAGCTCTTGCCTGGGCTCTGAGTGAGACTTCTCCTCCCCTCAGGAATTAGCATAGAATTCTAGTTCTGATAGGCTTAAGTCACAGTTACACTTAGTACAGAAATCAACTTCTGAGACTGCGGTTGGTGACTCACGTGTGAAGGATTTATAATGTGGGAACTATGAGGTCATTTTCACTTTTGCAATTGTGGGGAGGAAAGTCCACATTCCCCATCATGTAACCCACCTGGCAGGGATGAGGACGCTCTGAAGAGACAATACACCCTTCCCACTTGACTATCAGACTGGGAAACTAGGCACTCCAGGAAACTGGAATTTCTCCCCTGGAATCTTATGCTGGAAGAAGGAAAAGGTCGTGAGGAATTTGTCTCCCAGAAAGATTTCACAACTCTGGTAGCAAGAATTCCACGAGGTGTGGCATGCAGGACAGAGCTTGGCAGGGTAGATGGCGGTGGGTTCCTGAGGGTGGTCTGGACAAGTAAGAGTGATGCCAGCCTTCAGTTCAACAGTGAACATCTTTATAACTCTCTGGAGTAAACCATCTATCTAGAACACGGGTCCACTCGAAGGCAACTTTACAAATGACTCGTGGGACCACGCTGGGAAACATTCTGGTGGATCTAGAGGTGATGCAGTGCTAACTTTAAAGGCTTCCAATATGGGGCTGGAGAGATGGCTCAGCCGTTAAGAGCACTGACTGTTCTTCCAGAGGTCCTGAGTTCAATTCCCAGCACCCACATGGTGGCTCACAACCACCTGTAATGAGATCTGGTGCCCTCTTCTGGCCTGCAGTCATACATGCTGTATACATAATAAATAAATAAAATCTTAAAAAAAAAGGCTTCCAATACTCCTCAGATGCCTTGGAGAGGCAGCAACCTTGGGGAGGAAGCCAGAGGCTGGCATGAGTCATACTTAGTACCTGATGGAGGCTTCCAGTGGTCCCTCTTCCTTTAAATCAAGTGTCCACCCCCACCCACCTTCCTTCCCTATTTCAGAACCCAGGCCAAGCTAACAAGTACAGTGTGAATAATAAAATATAGTTACTGCAGTGACAGATCAGCAAATGATGCCTTTTATGAAGAGGAATTCTGTCTTACATGGGCTGTACTAACTCAGAAGAGCAGCATGCTTCTCAGGAAACCAAAGTAGGTGACCACCAGGACAAGATTCTCCTCCTTTGTGGGAGACCTGGGTGCTTCTCCTGCTGTTGCTGGACAGAAGAGTCACTGGCCTGGTGACATTTTCAAACATGTCTCTGTGCTGACTGTTGTATTTTAAGAAACTTAGCTGCCCCCTCCCCATATGCCCATTCACTCGTTATTCAGTGCCAGACACTACAGAAATTACAGAGGAGACATAGATGCCCTTTAGGAATTTCAGTACAGTGGGAGAGATGCTTGATAGTACAGGTACTGATAACAATAGCAGGTGTTGGTTGATAATGTACTATTTTTAAGCTCTGTTCTAAGGCCTGAAATTTCTCTTCATTAAAATAACTATTGACAGTCATGGTGGCACATGGTGGCACTGTCAATCCCAGCACTCGAGAGGTGGAGGCGGGTGGGTGGGTCTCCATGAATCTGAGGACAGCCTGATGTATATGGCCAGTTCCAAGCAAGTCAGAGTTATATAGAAAGATGCCTTCCAAAAACAAACAAACAAACAAACAAAACACACACGCAATCAACCAACTAAACAAACAAAAGTGCTATTGATAGGAGTGGCAGGGACCATCATCTCAGCTAAAAAATAAGCAAACAACGGCCTAGAAAAATGTTTCAGCCATTAGGAGAGCACTCAGATTAAGTTCTCAGCACCCAGGTTAGTGGCTCACAACCACCTCTAACTCCAGCTCCAGGGAATCCATTCCCTCTTGTGGCTTCTGTGGGCATCTTCACTCATGTGCACCCCCTCCACACACATACATACACAATTAAAAATAAGTTTCTTTAAAAAGGGTGGCTGGAAAGACAGCTCAGAGGTTGTTGAGTCCTCTTCCAAAGGTTTGGTTCCCAGAAACCACATGGTGGCTCACAACCATCTGTAATTCCAGTTCCAGGGGATCCAACACCCTCTTCTGGCCTCCTCAAGTACCAGGTATACACAGACATACATTCAGGCAAAATATTCATACATATTCAATAAAAATAAATATAAAAAATGAGGGGGAACAGATCTGTGGAAGTGAAGTAACTCACGCAGAGACACGCTTTGCTGCCCCACCATAATACAGTGAATTCAGTGACCAGTCTTGGCAGAGTCTAGGAAGGCGTGGTGGCTGAGGCTGGATGACGGGATACACTCCACAGAGGAGGCAGCACAGAGCAAAGCCCTAGCAAAGTTCACTGTCATTTAAATTGTGATTCTCAAGACATGTCCACCCAGAACCTGTGAGTGTGACTCCATTTTGCAAAGGGCACTGTGGTGGTTTGAATGGGAATGGCCTCCATAGGCCATCTGTTTGAATGGTCATAGGTCATAGTTGGTAGAACTGTTTTATAAAGGATAAGGAGTGGTGGCCTTCTTGGAGGTGTGCCACTAAGGGTGGGCTTTGAGGTTTCAAACACCTACATCATTCCCAGTCTCCCCCCACCCCCACCCCTCACCTCTCTCTCTCTCTCTGCCTCCTGCTTGTGGATCAGGATGTACACTCTCAGTTCCTGCTCCGGCACCATGCCTGTCTGCCTGCCTGCCTGCCTGCTGCCATGTTGCCTGCCATGATGGTCATAGAGTCTAACCCTCTGTAACTGTAAGCCCCTAATAAACTCTTTCTTCTAGAAGTTGCCTTGGTCATGGTGTCTTATCACAACTAAGACAATCAACTTGTTAATGTGATAGTCTCAAGATGATGGGGATGGAGAGGACTCAGCAGTCAAGTATCTGTTGATTTTGTAGAAGACCCTAGTTTAGTTGCCAGACCCCAAATTGTGTGGCTCAGAACTACCTGTAACTCTAGTTCCAGGGGATCTAGCACCCTCTTCTGGCTACTTCCAACACCTGTACACACATGTGCACATATACATACTCAGGTATGCACATATATATACTAAAAAATAAAAATACACCTCTTTTTTTTTTTTAAGAGAGTCTCATGTGAGCTTACCCTGAATTTAGGTTTGGCTATAAGTTCAGTCTCAGTTGCATTTATGTGAGGCAGGTGAAGGCAGAGATAAGATATTAAAAAACAGAGAGGATCACATGAAAGTAGACAGAAATGGCAGGTCTGAGATGACAAGAGCCCAGAGCAGTCAGCAGGCACTGACATCAGCTGCTAGACCCTGGAGACAGACATGAAGCACATTCTCCTCGGCAGTCTCCAGGAGAAAAACAAAGCAAACAAACAACAAAATCAACCCTGTAACACGAACAGTCTTTTTAATAAAAAACCTGGAGCCGGATATTGGGGTGAAAACTGAGAGATCAGAGGAATAGAACAAGGCAAGCCACAAGTTCTTACTGCTAGGAAATCCTCAGCCCAAGAGAGAGCTACTTCCTGTATACTCACGCCTATGTACCTTTCTGTGCCCTATCATCTTACTTCCTCTCTCCTCCCAGCTCTATTACTTCCTGTCTGTCTGTATAGACCTCCAGACCTCTATGGTTAACTAGTGCTGGGATTAAAGGCGTGTGCCACCATGCCTGACTCTGTTCGAAGTGTGGCCTTGAACTCACAGAGATCCAAATGAATCTTTGCCTCCGAATGCTGGGATTAAAGGCATGTGTTACCACTCTGTATTTAATATAGTGGCTGGCTTTTTCCTCTGATCCCCAAGCAAGCTTTATTTGTTAGAGCACGAATAAAATATCACCACACAACCCTGCCTGTTACTTTTCTAATGCTGCAATAAACACCATGACCAAAGCAGCTTATAGAGGAGTTTATTTTGAGCTTATGGTTCTAAAGGGATAAGAGTCCACCAGGGCAAGGAACTGCGGCAGCAGACGGCAGGCATGGCAGCAGGAACAGCCGACAGCTCACGTCTTGAACTACGAGCAGGAAATAAAGAGCGAACTGAGAATGGTGCACGGCTTTGAAACCTCAAGGCAAGACCCCGGTGACATACCTCCTTCAGCAAGGCCACAGCTCCTGAAACTACCCAAACAGCGCCACTAACTGGAGACCAAGTATTCAAACATCTGAGCCTATGGGGGAACATTCTAGTTCAAACCACCACAACTGCACAGTATTTACAATTGTTCAAAATAGACCAACATTTAAGGTACAGGGACCGTGTCATCATGACCCTACATGACACACTCAGCTGGAAGTGAGTAACTGCCCTCAGACATGGCAGGTGATTTCCCACATGCTGCGGTCCACACTTACTTCACTTTATTCTTTAATATTAAAAGACTGCTTTCTTATAGGCTTTGAGTTTTATATCCATGCTGTAGAAGTAAACCAGCTTCCTCAAATTTGGTGAGGGAAGTGGAGGAAAAGGTAACAATAAAAGGCAGGCAGGCAGGCAGCAGAGTTCTCTGAGAGGGTGGCTCTGTGGGAAGACTGCGGCCCTAAGAATAAGTTCCTAGCTCCCCTTGCAATGCTACAGAATGGAGAGGCACCTCAACCTGGTGTCTCTAAAACTCCTGATGAGTGGAGAAGAGCCTACGGTTCTCCACATTATACATCCTTCCCACAGGCCACAGTGGTGCTGACAGCCTCCCCCAACCCCCAGCTAGCATCCTGCCCTGGTGGACTTTGTAGGGACCTCCACCAAGAACATGAGTTTCATAATCTGTGGGAGCATAATCAGGAAGAGAAGCAGAAATGTACAACTAAAGCTGGCAACTGGACCAGAGGAACTCAAAAAGGTTAGATATTCTGGTGTGCTGGTACACGTCTGCAACCCCATCACTCAGGAGGCCGAGGCAGGGGGATCATAGTGAGGCCTGTCTCAAAATAAAACAAAAATCCAAAACAACAAAAAACAGGGATAGTGGGGAGAACATGAGCAGTTGTTAAGACCAGGGATAGTGGGGAGAACATGAGCAGTTGTTAAGATCAGAGAAAAATTAGCAAAGCAGTGAGTGGTCAGGGCAAGGATGCTCAAAGGAGTAGCAGTTCCAAAATTACAGTTATAATTTCTGCTTCTGCAAAATTATAGTTATAATGTAGCAAGGAAAATAACTTTATGGTTGGATGTCACTACATGAGGAACTGTATTAAAGGATTGCAGCATTAGGAAGGTTGAGAACCAAAGCTGTCGAGCATTTTCTTAATTAGTGATTGATGTGTGAGGGCCCGGTCCAAGTGTGTGGTGCCATCCCTGGGTCCTGGTTTCTATAAGAAAGCAGGCTGAGCAAATCAAGTAGAGGAAGTCAGTAAGCAGCACCCCTCCATGGCCTCTGCATCAGCTCCTGTCTTCAGATTCCTGCCCTGCTTAAGTTTCTGTATTGGCTTCCTTCAATGATGGAACGACTACAATGTGGAAGTGTGAGCCAAACAAACCCTTCCCCACCCAATTTGTTTTTTGTTCATGGCGTTTCATTGCAGCAACAGAAACCCTTAGACAGTATCCCAAACTGGCTTGGAACTTGATTATTTTGCCTCTGCCTCCCAAGTGCTGAACTTACAGGTGGGCACCACCACAGCCAGTTCAGATCATTTTTCTCTTTGGAGCCTCGAGTGACGCTCAGTCAAAGCAGGGCCTGCAATCAGTGGACATGTACTGGCTCAGGGATGATGGAGGTAGGAAGCCTATGAGAACCCTTTCTGTTTTGGAGGAAGAGATGTAAGAGAAGTTAGTGATTTAATAGGAGGCAGCAGTGGTGGTGTGGCACTATTAGTGTCGGACATAGTGGTACATGCTCACACTTCTAGCACTTGAGAGGTCAAGGGCAAGGGAGACAGCTCAGGGGCAGAGTGCTTGCATGGTGCAAGCAAGACCCTGGGCTCAATCCCAATATCATGCACAGAAAACTACCAAACAAGCCTAACACAAAAAGGCACTTTGTGGAGACCTGTGTAACTTAGTGTGAACCATGGATGGGGCAGACTGCAGAATGTTCTTCCCACACGGTGTCCTTCTAGAAAGAACTGCAGAAACTATGATAAATGAGCATATTTGAAAGCAAGGACATGAAGGGAAGCCCTGGCATGTCTACAATATCTCTGTGGGAAGGCAAAGGCCTGGGAGTATTCTTGACTCTCTCATGTGATCAAAAGTAATATTCAGAAAACATAACACCAGGTATATTCCCTCGCTGCATTTGTATGTGTTAAACTAACTATAACCATCACTTTATGCATTTCTCGCTCTAGTAATAAAAATGAGATGTGCTGTTCGCACTGCTCTTGTGCTCCAATGCCCCGAGCCCCAGACTCCCCCATTCAGATCCTCAGCGTTTCCTTCCATCTGCAGACTTCGCCTTGTGGCTGGGGTGGGTCGACACTTTACAAAGCATTCATTGCCTTCCTCCCACTGAGAAACCTTCAGGCCTTACACTTTCTCAGGGCCCCCTCCTCCCCACCCCGCAAAGGTGGACAGGAAGACTGCTTGCCATCTCTCTAATCTTCACAGGACTATGCTAATCCCCTAACTACTGACATTCAAGAAAAAAATGGGCTCAATGACCTTTATGACCTTTTGTGAGCAGCCCTGTTCCGAGAAGCTGCAAAGAGTGAGCTGGACATAAAAATCCAAAGGTTATGGCCAGAGACCTAAAATGCAAAAGATCGAAAGAGAGGAAGGAATTGAGACATTCTGAAGATAAGCCACTGCCTTGGTTCAGCTTAGAAGGAAGGAGGAATAGGATTTTGGTTAAATGTTGAAAGTAAATCCAAGTGGATTTGATTAACTGGAAGTGAAACACAAACACGCCTACCAGAGAATGCCAAGGCCTGTTTTTTTGACATGAACCAGAAGGGTAGTTATCACTGAGCTAAAAATAACTGAAGGAGTAAGTTGGGGAAAACATAAGTTCAATTTTGGATACCTTAAATTTGAAGTGTGTGCTGGCCAATTTTATGTCAACTTGACACAAGCTTGACTGTGGGAAAAGGCAACCTCAATTGAAAAAATGCCCCCATCAGATTGGCCTACGGGCAAGCCTATGGTACATTTCTTCATTGATGACTGATGTGGGGCTGTGGGCAGTGCCACCACTGGGCTGATGGTCCTGGGTGCTATAAGAAAACAGGCTGAGCAAGCCAGTAAGCAGAACTCCATGGCCTCGGTTCCAGTGCCTGCAGGTTCCTGCTCTGACTCCCTTAGATGATGGACCACAAACTGTAAGATCAAATAAACCCTTTCTTCCTCAAGCGGATTTTGGTCATGGTGTTTTATCACAGCACTAGAGACCCTAACTAAGACTAGTTGTCTAGTGAGCACCCAAGTGGAGATGCGAAAGGGCAGCTTGGTATTTGGGAGGAGAGTCTAGGCTGGAACTATAAGGGAGTCAACTGTATTCAAATGAATTCCATGGTGTAAAACTGGACAAAATCACCCCACACACCTGTGTCAACAGTCTGAGGACTGAATTCTAAGAAGTCAGGACTGCAGAAATGGACAGGCATGATGGCACACGCCAGCACTCGAGAGACTGAAGGGAGAAGACAGCTCACTCCGAGCTAAGACTCTGAAATGAGAAACAGCAAAGGAGACAAAGAACGATCAGCTAGAGAGCAGACCACACAGTCTAAAACCATTTCAAAGAGCAAGTGTCAAATGCTTCAGACAGACTCAGACATGAACCAGAATCTACCCTTATCTGTGACCAAGTCATTAATGACCCTGGGAAGAACAAATCTGTTGGAATAATTTTATTTTTTGTTTTGTTTTGTTTTTGGAGACAAGGTTTCTCTGTGTAGTCCTGGCTATCCTGAAACTCGCTCTGTAGACCTGACTGGCCTTGAACCCACAGATCCACCTGCCTCTGTCTCCTGAGTGTTTTTTCTTTCTTTTCTTTTTTAAATAGAGTCTCATGTAGCCCAGGCTAGCCTTGAACTCATTATATGCCTAGATGACCTTTAAATACTCATCTTCCTGCCTCTACCTGCAGAGTACTGGGGTTCCAGGTGTGCATCACTACTGGAGGGCTTTGTGCTAAGCAAGCATTTTACACCCCAGGCGCCATCCTCAGCCACAGAACAGATTTTAATAGAGGATTCAGAAAGAAACTGGAGACCACTCTTTTAAATTGCACTGTGAAGTACTCTTGTCCTGTCAATTCACTCACACTCAGTGACACCAGCTGGATGGCTGTTAAGCAATTAGGACATAGCTCAGAACCGCCCAAGTCAAGCAACTGTATATGGGTACTCCATAGAGTGCAGTGAGAAGTTTCTCTGGTCCTGCCTTGCCCAGCAGTCCAGATGAATCTCTCTCACCCGCAGTCCCGCAGCCGCTTATAAAATAATTGCTCAGAGGCTTATATTATTTACAAACTATGGCTTATGGCTTCAGCTTCTTGTTAGCTCTTTCATCTTAAATTAACCCATTCCTAATATGTTGCCACGTGGCCGTGGTGTTACCAGTCTGCTGGCATCTTGTTGCTCCTTTGGCGGCGGGTTGGTGTCTCCCCCATCTCACCCTTCTTCATTTTGTCTTTAGTTTGAATGTACCGCCTAACCTTATTCTGCCCTGACAGAGGCCAATGCAGCTTTATTTATCAACCAATCAGAGCAACACATAATCACAGCGTACAGAAAGATATCCTACAGCAATAGAATTCTTAAAAAACCAAAACTAAAACCAAACCACATTTTTCTGCCAGACGGCAAGACCTACTTCACATCCAGGAGCAGGAATACGGGTTGTTTGGAGCAGTTTTTCAACCTTGATACCAATGACATTTTTTCATAGAGCCTCATTTATAGGGCTTTGCTATACACTGTAGGGTATTTTCTAGCATCCTTGGCTTCTCTTTTTTGGATTTATTTATTTCATGTGTCCTGGGTGTTTTGCCTCATGTCTGTGCATATGTATCCCTGGTGCCTGAGACCAGAAAGCATCAGATCCCCTGCAACTGAAGTTACAGACAACTGTGAGCTGCCACCTGGTGCCGGAAATCGAACAAGACCTCTGCCAGTGCTCTTAACCACTGAGCCATCTCTTCGGCCCCTCCTTGGCTTCTCTTTAGTAGCATCTTCATTTTGTCTTCCTGGGACAAAATCAGACTTGGTTGAGAACCTCTGGTTTGTGGTAACAGGACAGAAATCAGAGTATGTGAGTGAAAATGCTAGAAAGTATTCAGTATGATGCTGGGAACTTGGTAAATGTGTTCTCTTTGCTTCTACTTTAAAGAACCAAGGTGTGGTTTGAATGAGAATGGCCCCCATAGGCTCATATATTTGAATGCTTGGTCCCCACTTGGTGGAACTGTTTGGAAAGGATTAGGAGGAGTGTGACTGGGGGTGGGCTCTGAGGTTGTGAACGCCCACACTATTTTCACTTATTCTCTCTCTATCTCTCTGCCTCTAACTTGTAGATTAGTTAGTGCTCCCTGCCGTGATGGTCATGGACTTTATTACCCTTAGAAACAGAGAACACCAATTAAATGCTTTCTTTTGGTTATGATATACTGTCTCTTCACAGCAATAGAGTAACTTATTTAACTTATTAAAGTACTCAAAATTGTTAAAATATATACAACAATAAAAAATAGTTGAAAAGTAACTAAGGTAATAATGAGAACAGGGAGAGAGATATTGGGGATTTGAGGATCAAAAAATAAGGAGTTACTAAAGACAGTGAGTGAGAGGGTCAGGAAGGTAATGTTGCTGAGTGGCAGGAAGGACTCCCTTTGGTTTCATTGTGATCAATTGGTTAGAGTAGTCAGCATGGCTATTTTGCTTGTCCTTTCAGTTGCACAGATATAGGTATAAAGTAGGTGATGTATATGACTTAAGTAGAATGATTATGTAGTAGGATTCAGCTCAGTTGGCAGACGTCTGGGTTCAGTTCCTAACACTGTGTAAATTGGGTGTGGTGGGGTACACCTGTATGCCCATGCTTGGGAGGTAGAGGCAGATCAGGTCATCCTCTGCTAACTTGTTCAAGGCCAGCCTGAGCTTGATGAGATCCTGTTTTGTTCTGTTTTGTTTTTAATGGCAAAGGGAGATGAAGCATCAGCAACAAGGTGTTTATTATTGGAATTTAACCAAGGAAGGGAAACTATAATATAGAAAGAAGAAAGATCAAGGGGCTGCAGGTCCTGGCAAAGGGATGAATTCAGCATAATAATAAACGAAATAACCAGATTATAGAAAAAGAATGGGATTAAACTGAGGTATATGTTGCACAAATCCCAAATGGTCTTAAAATGAAAACCTGGAGCCAGATATCAGAGTTAAAACTAAAAGATCAGAGGAGGGGGCTGGAGAGATGGCTCAGTGGTTAAGAGCACTGGCTGTTCTTCCAGAGATCATGAGTTCAATTCCCAGCAACCACATGGTGGCTCACAGCCATCTGGGATGAGATCTGGCGCCCTCTTCTGGCATGCAGGCAGAACACTGTATACATAATAAATAAATAAATCTTTAAAAAAAAAAAAAAAAAGATCAGAGGAAACAAGCCACAGCCACTTCTCACTTGTCAACTCCTCAGCTGAAAAGAGAAGATCCTGTCTCTACAAATCCTCAGACTGAATGCTCCTGAGTCCTCAGCTGAAAGGTTCTCTAGTTCCTGTCTCCTCACACCTTATGTCTTTCTCTGCCTAGTCATTTCACTTCCTATCTCAACCTTCCTAGTGGGATTAATGGCGTGTGTGCGCTTCCCAAATACTGGGGTTAAAGGTGTGTGCCACCATTGTCTGGCTCTGTTTCTCTCCTAGACTGGATCAATCTCATGTAGCCCAGGGTGGCCTTGAACTCACAGAGATCCAGACAGATCTCTGCCTCCCCAGTGCTAGGATTAAAGGTGTGTGCCATCACTGCCTGGTCTCTGTTTAATCTAGTGGCTGGCTCTGTCTTCTGATCCTCAGGCAAGCTTTATTTCTTCTATTACAAATATATCGCCACAGATATGGAACAGTGTGCTGCAAGAGGTGGGTCATGGTGATGCATACCTTTACTCCCAGCACTCGGGAGGCAGAGGCAGGCGGATCTCTGTGAGTTCAAGGCCAGCTTGGGCTACAGAGTGAGTTTCAGGAAAGGCTCCAAAGCGACACAGAAATACACTGTCTCAAAAAAAAAAAAAAAAAAAAAAGCCACTGCTGTGGAATATCGTTCGGTATGCTGTGAATGTGTTGCTCTGATTGGTTGATAAATAAAATGCTGACTGGCCAGTAGCCAGGCAGGAAGTATAGGTGGGATAAGCAGACAAGGAGAATTCTGGGAAGAGGAAGGGCTAAGTCAGGAGTTGCCAGCCAGACATAGAGGAAGCAAGACAGTAAGGCAGAACTGAGAAAAGGTACCAAGCCATGAGGCTAAAAACATAAAGAATTATGGGTTAATTTAAGTGTAAGAGCTAGTCAGTAATAACACTAACGGCCATACAGTTCATAATTAATATAAGCCTCTGAATGATTATTTATTTACTTATTTATTTTTGAGACAGGGTTTCTCTGTGTAGTTTTGGTGCCTGTCCTGGATCTCGCTCTGTAGACCAGGGTGGCCTCGAACTCATAGAGATCTGCCTGGCTCTGTCTCCCAAGTGCTGGGATTAAAGGTATATGCCACCACCGCCTGGCATAAATGATTATTTTATAAGTGCTGAGGGACCACAGAGCCGGGTGGGACTGGAGAAACCTTCCTACTACAAGCCACCCTGGATTACATGAGATGAATCCAGTCTAAAAGAGAAACAAAGCCAGGGAGTGGTGTGGTGGTATTGTGTTCCCCAAAATAGTGCACCCTAATAAACTTATCTGGGGTCAGAGAACAAAACAGCCACTAGATATAGAGGCCAGAAAATGGTGGCACACACGCCTTTAATCCTAGCATTCCAGAGGCAGAGATCCATCTGGATCTCTGTGAGTTTAAGGCCACACTGGAAACAGCCAGGCATGGTGACTCATGCCTTTAATCCCAGGGAGTGATGGCAGAAAGCAGAAAGGTATATAAGGCATGAAAACCAGGAACTAGAAGCATTTGGCTGGTTAAGCTTTTAGGCTTTTGAGCACAGTTCAGCTGAGAGGCATCCAGTCTAAGGAAACAGGATCAGCTGAGGAACTGGCGAGGTGAGGAAGCCGTGTGAGAAGATCTGCTTCTCTGATCTTCCAGCATTCACCCCAATAACTGACCTCAGGTTTGATTTTATTAATAAGACCTTCTAAGATTCATGCCACACAGTGGTCCCAGCACTAGAAAGGATGATACAGCAAGTGATACGGCTGGGCAGAGAAAGAAATATAAAGCAGGAGACAGTTCTGTGCCCTTTCAGCTGAAGACTCAGGGGGCGTTCAGTCTGAGGATTTGTGGCGACAACAGGATCTTCCCCTTTTGGCTGAGGAGTTGGTGAGGTGAGAGGTGGCCATGGCTTGTTTCCTCTGAACCTTCAGCATTTACCCTGATATCTGGCTCCAGGTTTTTATTGTAAGACCATTTAGGATTCGTGCAACAGAAAGACCCATGGGTGCTAGTGGGTAAAAGAGGAGCTTGGTAGTTCAGGACCTCGTGTGGCACTATATACAAGATAAAGGGCATGATATCTGTAGTTCTGATGCCTGTATTGGTGCAGAGGCATTGTATATCTGGGGTGCCCCCCAAATTGGCCAGTGAAGTGTTTGTAGGAGTACATCAATAAAGTTTATGAAGAACAGGAGTTTTAGTTATGAATCAGATCTACTTCCAGGCCTTTTTAAGGGGCGTCCTGAATATCTACTTCAGTGAATGTGAACACACTTCATTAGGTGTAGAGCAGTCATCGCAGGGAGTGACACTAGAATACTATTAGTTAGGACACCGTTGTTAATGGGATGGTAGGAGAGCACCCACAGCTTCCCCCAAGCAGCAGCCATCAAAACTATCTGCACCATCAACCGAGTGCTACTCTGACGCTCACCTGCTTGTTCACTGACCTCACCAGTAAGAATTTTCTCAGCGCCAATTCTGTACTGGTCCTGAAAAACAGTCCAATTATCAATGTACAAAAATAATTTTTTTATTGTGGAGTCATCCTGGGGTCCCACAGGGACCCTACGCCTTGTATGGGGTCCATACACTTTCCAAAGAAGAGGGTAGTCCGTAGCATCACTCAGACTCACTCCCAAGTCAGCACTTAGAAAGCTGTTGTGTTCCTGTTGACGATGTCAGTCCCTCCACGTCACCTCTACTTCATCTGTCCGGTACCTGCAGAAAACAGGAGACCCTGTAACCACCCCTTAGCACTCTGTTTTCTGAGACAGGATCTGCAGCCCAGGCTTATCTCAAAATCAAAATCCTCCCTCCTGCCTGGCTGGCATTACAGGTGCACGCCACCACACCCATCACCCACAGCATTCTCTGTTCTTCTCGACCCTCACGCTCTTCGACTTGCTTACCTGTCGATTTCTGCCTCTCTCCCGTACCTACTCTCTCTCAGAGGAGGATGACACTCACCTCTGCGTAATTCCAGACTCTGTGAGAGGGGTCCTGTGTCCAGCCTGAAACATCTCCCAACCTGCTTGGGCTATCATGGCTCCATTGTCAATGCAGAATCTGGGGAGGAAGAGAGAAGGCATCTTGTGGCCTAAACACAGAAAAACCATCATAATGGGAAGAGAAGAACTCAAGATGAAGAAAAGGACCTCACCTCTCATCTGTTGCAAAGAGCTGGGCCCCCCGCTCCTGGCACATTGCCGCCATCATCTCCTGCAGCCTCGTGTTACCTGTGAAGGGACGGGAACCACAGTGAACTTGGGAGTTGGCCATCTCGCCAGCAAACCAACTGTGCTCCCAGGGCAGTTTCCTGCAGGAGACTGGGGCAGAGGACTGGGAAGGAGATGAAACAGACACCCCTCCAATCTCTGGTAACTGAGAGTATCAGGGCTAGGAGGAAGGCACACTGCCCGGTGATACACACATCCAACTCCTCCTACGATGAGGGCCTCCTTGGAGCCGCAGTGTGCCATGGCTCGCTCTGTGATCTCCACTAGCATTGCAAACACAGTCTCCTGTGGGAGACAGACAGGGGGAGACATCAGAGCAGCATCCCACCCACCTTCGTTCAGCTCTGCTCCAGAACAGGCTTTGCATCCCAGTTTTTCACTCTTTTACCTGTAAGGAGAAACACAGGTCCTCGGGAGTACACTCCCCCGTGGCCAGCATTCTCTGTGCTGCATCCTGCAATTAAAGGGGGAAACAACCCAAAAGATGAGTACTGGTGTGAGGCTGCCATGAAAACAAAAATTCTGCACTTGGAAGGATTGCTGACTTCATCACAACTGAGATCACAGGAGGGCTGCACCCCACATCGTCTTCTCCTTCCCTTTTGGTTTATTTGTTTTCAAGTCTTGTTTTGTGTTGTTTTTGTTTTTTCAAGACAGGGTTTCTCTGTGTAGCTTTGGAGCCTGTCCTGGAACTCACTCTGTAGACCAGGCTGGCCTCGAACTCACAGAGATCCGCCTGCCTCTGCCTCCTGAGTACTGGGAAAGGCGTGCACCACCACCGCCCGGCTGTTTTCAAGTCTTTTTCCCATGTAGGGAGGGATTGTTTTGCCCTGCATTGCATCTCTATTATTGGAATAGTGCCTGGCACAAAGAAGGATACAGTACCTGCTAAACGAATCTACATGGCACCTATTATGAATGAATACTTATGCAGGATATAAACAGTGAGCAAAGTAGAGACATCACTTTAAAAGCAGGGATGTGCTCCTGTCTCCTTACCTCACACACTCACCTCGATGAAGGACAGAATCCCTGAGAATGAGACATCCATCCCCTTCACAGTGTATGGCAGCTCAACTAGCTTCTTGCCTCTATGCAGAAATGAATAAAGGCACTAAACGTAGGGTCAACTGGTTGCTCACCCTCCAAACCCCCTCCCACACCCCATCACTACATATGAAAAGAAAGCTCTAAAGCACGAGTGGACAGTGCTCTTCAGCGTTATGTCCTCTTACCGCTTTGCCATCTGCTCAATGTTGTAGCCCGGACTCGGGTCATTGGAAATCTACCAGCAGGAGGAGAGAGCGGCAGAGAAGCGTGAATGCATCATGTAAAATGCATTCTTCTACACACATGAATATACCCATCACTCTGGGTCCTCCCCAAATCGAGGTGAAGAAAAGCAATCAGTATATATTTTTATAAACTGTATACATAGAGAGGAACAAACATGTTTGTACCAAGTAGTAGATAACATACAGACATAAATGCTTAATTATGTTACCTATGTTAAATTATGTCTACCTATGTTAAAGAAAGTTGCAGAGAATAAAATTAGATATTCAAGAAGCCCAAGATCTATTTACTATTTCCTGCATTTTATTTCTTTGGCTCCCCAGATCCACATCTTACGCACTCCACAGTCTCAATGGCCTACCTTCAGCACTCGAGCAAAACGGTCCAGACAATTCCCCACAGCAATGTCAATAGTTTCCCCAAAGATGCGGTAACGATGTTCTGAGTAGGAAATCACCTAAGAAGGGTGAGAATGCCCAGGAAACTTCAAGTCTATAGAGAGGAGTGTTTAGCTATGTGGAAGAAAGTAGCACAGTGCCAACAATACACATTCCAGTAAGAAGGGAAGGAAGTTATCTACAAATGGCTTAGACCTGTAATTCTACTGCTGGTGAGGCTAAGACAGGCAGCCATGTCTGGCTACACAGTGGAATTTAAGGCCAGCCTAGACATACAGCAAGACCCCATCTCAAGAAAACCAAACCAGGAGCTGGTAAAATGGCTCAGAAGGCAAAAACACTTGTCATGTGAGCCTAGAGACCTGAGCTTGATCCCTGGAACCTACATAAAAAAGGTGGACTCCTGAAGGTTGTCCCCGATAAGCGCGCGCATGTGCGCGCACGCACGCACACACACACACGCGCACACACACACACACACACACACACACTCGTATATCCACATCTCACACATATCATACACACACAAAATAAATAAACCCAAATATGATCAAGATATTACACACATGTATAGAGTTGCCAAATTAAAAAAAAATTTTTTTTCAAAGAAGCAACAAACCAGTGTTTACTTTGCAGCACACATACTAAAATTGTAATGATGCAGAGATTAGCAGAGCCCTGTGCAAAGATTACACAAACTCATCAAACATCCTGCATTATGTAGCCTAACAAACAGAAACCACACACAGACACAGACAGACAGAGACAGACAGACACACCAAAAACAAACCCTAAAAAATAAGAATACAAACCAAAGCCAAAGCCAAAACAGAGTTTGTTGTGGCGATCCACACCGACATTCCATGAGAAAATAGAGAAAGAGTGCACCAGATGTGGTGGCACAAACCTGTAATTGCAGCCCTTGGGAGGAGTTGAGAAGATCAAAATAATACAGGGAAAACCTGTCTACCACAGTGAGACCCTGTCACAGACGGCATAAAACAACAAAAATGGCAGGCTTGTGATCCCAGCCAAAGGACCTGGGTTCAATTCCCAGCACTCACATGGTAGCTCACAACTGTGTAGGACTCCAGTTCCTCAGATCTAATGCTTTCTTCCGTCTTCCTTAGGCTCCTAAATATATGCAGGCAAAACACCCACATACGTAATAAATAAATAAATATATGTGTGTGTATAATATATATATGTGTGTTTATATCCTGTCATTGTCATAATCTGACTGAGATATGGTTCACGGCTGAGAGCTGAAGATAATGGCCATTTCAGCTTTGTCTGTTTATGAGGCAGCAATTTTTTTTTAATTTGGCAACTCTATACATGTGTGTAATATCTTGATCATATTTGGGTTTATTTATTTTGTGTGTGTATGATATGTGTGAGATGTGGATATACGAGTGTGTGTGTGTGCGCGCGTGTGTGTGTGTGTGTGTGTGTGTGTGTGCGCGCGCGCGCACATGCGCGCGCATATCGGGGACAACCTTCAGGAGTCCACCTTTTTTATGTAGGTTCCAGGGATCATATATATAATATATATATATGTATAATATACATATATATGTGTGTGTGTGTGTGTGTGTGTGTGTGTGTGTGTGTGTATATATATATATATATATATATATATATATATATATATTTTGAAGGGCTAAATCCACATTCCTTCCTTTTTAAACTGGAAATTCTAGTTGCATGTATAAAGTTCTAACATTTTAATTCTCTTCTAAAACTTGCAACTTTACACGTCTGTTCTGTTTCCTGTATTATCTTAGGTCCAAAAGAGCCTGGTTTGTCTCTGCAGCTCCTCCAACAACTCAGGTAGAATACCTCAGAATTATGATGGAACACGAAGATTACTCTTAAGTACCTGAGTATTTCCTCCGCTGACATACAAAACAGTTGGGCTAACGGCTCCAGTGATGAGACGGCCCATTTCAATATGGCCTATGCAGTGGTTCACACCCAGCAAAGGCTTATTCCACAACTGGGCCACAGTACGGGCAACGACAGCTACCGAAGCCAGTGGGGCTCCCATACCAGGACCTAACAGGGTACAAATGGGCATTAGAATCCTAGAAATTAGGAGAAACAGGTGAAGAAAGTAGATTTGAGAATGTGTACAGCTAGTGACTGCGGCTCCACCCAGATTCCTCCCTCGCTGACCACTCTCCCAGACTTACCTTTGGTGTAAGCAATGCAATCAATGTCCTGGGAGGTTAGTCCAGCTTCTGTTAGTGCCTCTTGCAGCAGGTCTAGGATAACAGCTCGATGGTGCCTGGCCGTATCACCTGGAAGGAATCCTAAGGAAAGGTATACAGATCAAGAACCCCCTAAGAAGGTAGGTATTAGGTTGGTGCAAAGGGAACTGTGATATGGGGCTATAAATTGTAAATCGTTATAACTAGGTTCAAACACATTTTTATTAATCGAAAATGGGAACCATTTTAACCAACACATTTTGCCAAGAAACCAGTTGTTAAGTTGGGCGAGGTGGCCCACGCCTGTAACCCCAGCACTCAGGAGGCAGAAGCAGGTGGATCTCTATGATTCTGAGGCCAGCCTGGTCTACAGAGTGAGTTCCAGGACAACCAGAGCTTTGTACAAAGACCTTGCCTCAAAAACAAACAAACGAACAAACAACAACAAAATAAACAAATAAAAACCAAGACAAAAAAAACTGAGTTTGTTTATTCCCAAAGCAAACCTATGTTTCAACCAATTCTCAGAAAGCACTTTCTGCACCCTCCTCGGTGTGGAAATGTTTTCAAAAAGTTGTCAAGATGCTGAAGAGATGGTAATCAGTTGATGGGACGTCAGGCAAGTGTCGTGGATGAGGTAAAGCTTCCACAGCTGACGTCATTCGGCTTCTGAAGCACTGGTTATACCACATGCAGTCAGACACTGTTCTGAATGGGGCCTGCTCTGTTTGCCGACGCAGACTGCAGTTTTGGTGCATGCCAATGACTTGCTGAGAACTCTTCTCAGATGCAATGGTTTCACGGGGATTTAGAAAGCTATAGTGGACCAGAGCCCCAGCAGACCACCAGTGTCTGGGACCTTTTTTGGTGAAAGTCTGGCTTTGGGAAGTGCTTTGGCGCCGTTAAGCCGGTTGTGGCCAGTTTTCCTACACAATCCACCTTCTGTCATTGTCATAATCTGACTGAGATATGGTTCACGGCTGAGAGCTGAAGATAATGGCTATTTCAGCTTTGTCTGTTTATGAGGCAGCAAATTACTGAGCTTTTTTTTTTTAAACTTTCCAACTCACTTCAAATATCCAATGATCACTGACTGGTCCACACCGAGGTCTCTGGCAAGTTTTTCTGCAGCTGTAAGACTGGCTTCCACAGCTGCTCACAATAACAAGGTCACAGTCAGCTTCCAATAGCCAGCCACTTCAGGGCTCTCAAGCAACCAAGGTCCTGTCCGTTAGCAGTTCCAGGGGCCAACATGTTACGTATTGTTTATGTTTCAAGCGGTCTCCACTGCCCCCTGCCCATTCTGAACTCAAAGTAATTGTTTAATTCTATTTCTATTATGTATTTATTTTGAGACAGGGTCTTACAATGTAGCCCTGGATGGCCCGGGACTTGCTCTATAGACCAGGCTGGCCCCAAACTCAGATCTCTGCTTGCTTCTGTCTCCTGAGTACTGGGATTACAGGTTTGAGCTTTAGTTTTACTTTTTGTCTAACATCATTGCCATAGTATAAATATAAATATACAGCAAGTAATGTTATTATCAAAAAAAAAAAAAAAAAACAAACCCCAAAACAAAAAACTCACCCCAAACCAAGCCAAGATGTGATAAATGCACACTAAAATGAGACCTTGAGGAATTTTCCTGGCTAAGCATAATAGCACAAGCCTGCAGTGCCAGCACATGGGAGGCAAAGGCAGGCAAGAGGGGAAGAGGGAGAGGGAGAGAATGATAATGAATGACTACCCGTTTATTCCAGTCTCAAACTACAAATTTCAACAATGCAAAAACTGCAGTTACTTTTGCACCAACCTATTAGAAATAAAAACCAACAAAATAATGTTTTAAAGATGTAGCAAAAAAAAAAAAAAATCCATTTACTCGCCTAGGTTTTAAGAAATCCTCGTTTCAAGGCCCTAATTTTGAGACAAGGTCACACATAAGCCAGGATGGCCTTAAACTCAAATCCTCTTGTCTCAGCCTCTCTAGTGTTGTGATTACATATTGCACCACAATTCAGCTTTCTTTCCAACCTCTATACAGACTACTTAGGTTTCAGAGATGCCCATGTTCACATACAACCTTCAGAGTCAATTCAACGTACACATACCTCCTACTCTTCAGTGACTTTCTCTGTGAGTCCACAGAACCCTACAGTGCACAAGGTCATGTTGTTGGACTTAACACATAATAACTACAGCACTACAAGTGTCAGGAGCTTCCCGTTTAACTAAAGTAACCTAGTCCCAGTGCCTAAAAGAGGGAGTCCTAAGCACACATACTCTTCTACTGTGTAACCTGAAACACCACACTTGTTTGGGGAGCCTTTACAGGTACATGCAGCTTATATGTGTGTGCAGATGCTTTGAGGGAGGGTAGGCAAGATACAATTTGTAAACAATCTTAACTGAGAATTGTGCAGTGTCTGGTGCTTTCACATAGTTCTCAAAACCCACTGATACTCATTTCCACTCCACACCTACAACAGATTGAAAATACAGTAACTTCTGATATCCGCCCTGCTGTCCTTTCCCATTCTAAACTATTACACGTATCATGCGGTAGTGTAAAGCAATCTCTATGTGCGACTACAGAGCAGCCTCGGAACACTTATTTTCGAATGCTTAGCACATAAAAGGTGCTCAATAAAATCTGAAGACAACCGGGCGGAGCGGCTCACACCTTTATTCCAAGCACTCAGGAGGCATAAGCAGACTGAGTTCGAGACCGGCCTGGCCTGCACAGCAAGTTCCAGGACAGTCGGGGTTACATAGTGAGACCCTGTCTCAAAAAATTAAAAAAACAAAAAACAAAACCCTGAACGAAGCCACTTATGTCCATGTGCCTGTGACATTTCTGGCCGTCAAAGAGTTAGCAGCCAAACGCGATCAAGTTTTTGTAAAAGGGTGTCTGGGCGCAGATACCAACACCCGGGAAGCCGAAGCAGGCAGCGGGACAGAATATCGGGGAAGAACCCCCGACTGAACACAACCCTGTGAATGGGACAAGGCGCCCGCGACCCCGGCCGCAGCCACTCACCGGTGCCCGGGGCCGTGACGTAGGTGCGCCGCGGGTTCGCCAGCACCGTGCCGTCGCGCACCACGCCCACGCCGATCTTGTTGGCGCTGCCTTCGAACCCCAGCACCGCGGGCATGGTGCGCCCCGACTCGGGTTCCCGGGTGGCAGGACTAATCGGAACCGGCACCACCACGAACAGCCCAGAACCAAGCGAAGGGACCTTCAGGCGCCAGAAGTGACGTCACGAGGCGCCAGGCGGACCAATCACCGCACTCCCGATCCACGTGGGGGGGGGAGGGCGATCTCGCGTCACGTGACCACACCAATCTCCCACGTGGGAGCAGGCAGGCTCCATTCTTTGTGCTGTGAGGGGCTCCCTGGCTTCGTGAGGAGGTCAGGTAGCTTGTTCTAGCGGGCTCGGCGACCTTGCACGCTGAGGGGCCTAACGGGGGCGAGGGGCTGCGATGCCCACGGCGGGGAGACTGGGTGAACCGAGGCCCCTCGGTGTGCGAACGCCTGAGGGGAGGCTCGCTTCCTCCTGTGTTTGATTTCCCCGTTTCTTATCTGTAGGCAAGGCAGTAAACACTGCTTCTTCGGTGCTCCAGGCGCCTGAGGGCTTTCGTCACAGGGATGCCAAAGCGTGGGAAGAGAGCGGCGGCAGAAGACGGGGAAGAACCCAAGTCGGGTAAGGAGGTGAAATGAGCATGGGCCGTACCCCCCCCCCAAGTTTATAGGACTCTATTAGAAGACCACCATGAACTGCGGTAAATTTGGACCACGTTACATTGCAGGAGTCCGAGAAGTTAGGGTAACCAGTGCGTCTCACGGGACTGTAGTCAACACTGGGCTGAGGTTGGAAACCGCCAGCTCTTAATGCTTGACTCGTTTTACAGAGCCAGAGACCAAGAAGAGTAAAGGGGCAGCAAAGAAAAACGAGAAAGAGGCCGCAGGGGAGGGCCCTGTTCTGTATGAGGACCCTCCAGATCAGAAAACCTCACCCAGTGGCAAATCTGCCACACTCAAGATATGCTCCTGGAATGTGGATGGGCTTCGAGCCTGGATTAAGAAGAAAGGTTTAGATGTGAGTACAATTCAAGAGGGAAGTAGACTTTCCTTGATAGACTAGTCTTAAGAATGAATCATCTTGTTTCCTTTGAGTCCAGAGGGTGTTACTTTTCTCTTGCCTGGTGTGTGTGGGGAGGGGGGGCGGGACGACTGCCTCCTTCAATCCCAATCACCTTGTTTCATACCCTTTTTAACTAGTCCCTAGAATGTCGGGGTAAAAAAACTCCGGCCTCTAGCTTGTCCTTGATCCCCATAACTAGTGAAGGTGTAAGTGGAGGAGGGGGCTGGTGAGAAGGCTCAGCAGTTAGGAGCACTTTGCTTTCAGAGATTCCAATCAGGTTTCCAGCACCCAAGTCAGGCGGCTCACAGGCACTTTTGTCAGTTACATGATTGATTATATTCTGCGGCTTGAATTCCTACGTACAGGGAGGGACTTGTTATGTGCATACTATATATAGCACATAAAAAGATTTTAACTTTTCACGTTTTCATTCAGTGGGTAAAGGAAGAAGCACCAGATATCTTGTGCCTCCAAGAAACCAAATGCTCAGAGAACAAACTCCCGGCTGAACTTCAAGACCTTCCTGGACTCACCCATCAGTACTGGTCAGCTCCATCAGACAAAGAAGGATATAGTGGTGTGGGTTTACTTTCCCGCCAGTGCCCACTCAAAGTCTCTTATGGCATTGGTGAGACCCTATTGAGTTTTATGTCTGAATGTTCTTCAGCCAGTTGCTAACTCTGCTGCTTCTTAAGTTTTTTTTTGTTTTTTTTTTTTAATCTTATTGCTGATTTTCATTTCTTTAGGCGAGGAAGAGCATGATCAAGAAGGCCGGGTGATTGTGGCTGAATTTGACTCCTTTGTCCTGGTAACAGCCTACGTTCCCAATGCAGGCAGAGGTCTGGTAAGACTGGAGTACCGACAGCGCTGGGATGAAGCCTTTCGTAAGTTTCTGAAGGACTTGGCTTCCCGAAAGCCACTTGTGCTGTGTGGGGATCTCAATGTGGCTCATGAAGAAATTGACCTTCGTAACCCCAAAGGAAACAAAAAGAATGCTGGCTTTACTCCCCAGGAGCGCCAGGGCTTTGGGGAGTTGCTCCAGGATGTACCACTGGCTGACAGCTTCCGGCATCTCTACCCCAACACCGCCTATGCTTACACTTTCTGGACTTACATGATGAATGCTCGGTCTAAGAATGTTGGTTGGCGCCTTGACTACTTTCTGTTGTCACACTCTCTTCTACCTGCATTGTGTGACAGCAAGATCCGCTCCAAGGCTCTTGGCAGTGACCACTGTCCCATCACCCTTTACCTAGCACTGTGACACCCCTGCTGAAGTAACTTCACGCCTGGGAAGTAGCTGCCTCTCCCCCAGTAAACTTAATTGCTTTCTAGTAAAGGCCAATGTATTTCTTATCTCTTCTTTAGGTGTCCTTTGGGCCCAGGTTTTGGTTTTTGTATGTGCCCCCTCTGTTGTAAGTGTTAAACCAAACTTCTGGTTTACTTTCAACCATCCAACTAAAAATAAAAAGGCCCTACTTTCAACTTTGCTACCTTTGTTTCCCTTTTGTGAATCTACAAATTCCCTTTATTTTTTCATACACAAAAGTTGTTAAGTGGGAAAGGTTAGAGTCATGACATTATTTATTTACAAGCACAGAGATGAATCCCTAACCTCTCCCGAGACAGTGACCCTACCTCAGCCCAGTTCAGTACTGCAACCGGAAGTAAGGAAGGTCGGAAGGAGGAATTCAGGGGAATACAGGATTAGGGGAACATATCCCATATTAAATAGTTCTATCTACATCAGTTCCTGTAGTTCTGTACAGAGCAGTGGCTGACCCCACCCCACAGGACAAGAAGTGTGGGGAGAAGGGACTGAGGAGGCCAGAGCCAGCCCCTGGTGAAGTGCAATAGCAGCAGCAAGGTCCTAATGGTGCACAAGAGGGAGGGCAACCCCCCCCCCCCCACATACACACACACTTCCCACCCCCACCCTGCCCTGGAATGTGTAAGGGTCAGGAATGGTTCTCAGGGAGCACAGAAAGGAAGGACATGGCTAGAACCATCTTTAGGATCCAGGCTTAGGGGCAATGTTTCGCCTAGTTACCCTAAACAGCAACCCTTGGAGGAAAGCAGACAGCCAGCAATGGTCTTACCTACCCTTCCAAACCTAAGTAAGGGACTGGTTCCTTCCTACCTCTCCCCAGGGAAAAGGGAGGCAGCTGCTTGGCTTCCTTGCAGAAGTCCAGAGAGCCTTTTGTAGTGTTAATGTTGCTGCCAGGCAGCCGCCAGGCACAGACTGGATCAAGGGGCTCAGGAGAAGTTCTGGACAGGATGGCTGACCTTCATACAGCCCCAATAAAGGGCCCGGCCCAAACATAGAACAGCCAGCAAAATGACAAATGCCCAGGCTGCGTAGATACCTCCATATTGCTGTGCATGCTTCCATGTGCCAAACTGACAGACGAGGAAGAAGAAAAAGAAGAGATTACTTTCAGTGTCTGCTGCTTCAGTGTTAGGAACAGTAATACAAAGCCAACTTCTGCTCTGTACCCTAGTCCCTTGTAACCCTTCAGGGACCTTTCCAAAGATCAGGTGGTTTAGCTTCCTTCCCTTATGCAGGAAAGTACTGCCATCCCAGACATCTGCCAGTGTTTCTCACATCTAACAAGTGAACCAGGATTCCTTGTAACAACTCATTTTTCTCTCTAGAGTGGGAATACCTTCTTTTACTTCTTAGTTTATTAGTCACTTTTAACTTTAGTTTACCTGTACCTGAAAGTGTTCCCCCATCCTGTCACCACGTTCTTTTGATTTAGTTTGTTTTTTTAAGGCAAGGGTCTTATGTAGCCAACCTGAGCAGCCTCAAATTCTGTAGTTGAGAATGACCTTGAAATCCGATCCTCCTAAGTGCCGGGACCTAGGCTTGTACCACCATGCTTAGTTCATATGGTGCTGAGATCAAACCCAGGGCTTCCTGCATGCTAGGGCAACACTCTGACCAGCTAAGCCACATCTGGAACTGGCAACAGTCCCCTCCTGTTTTTGTATTATAGATGGTGTATTATAGATGGGGCCTTGCTATGTAGCCCTGGCTACCTTAGAACTGCCTCTATTCTTGGAGTCAAGGACATACCCCAACACCCAGCTCTTTCACCATCCTTTAAGGTACCAGCTTCTCAGATCTTAGCCTGTTGATGAGACAAATAAGTCCTGCACCAGGACTACTCACAGCAAGGCCAGTGGCAGTGACTGCCAAGAGTAAGCCAAGCAAGAAACAGCAGACACATCTCTTCCGAGGATATCTGCGCCCAATAGACGACCTGTGGAGAGCCAACAGAAATGGGGATTTGGAATACGCCTGCTGATTTTATGCCAGACATTACCCAGTTACCAGTGCAATGCCTAACCACTTACACTTTCCTGCAGTGAGGGCATCGTGCCAAGGTTCGGTCTGTGAATTCTGTCCACTATGGAAAAAGAAAAACAACCATGGGAAGAAGGTTCTCCTCAATGAGAAGCCAAGACAAGAAAAATGAGAAATAGGATAGTCTTTTCAGGATTTATTACTATTCCTAGTACTTGCCTCCTCCAGGGTTTCCCAATATCCCTCCTCACCAGAAACGTATTCTTGCAATGTCCACAGATGACCCTGACACCCATTGGCTGTGGTTCTGGACTCAGAGGTCCTGGATGCACAGGCCCTAGGTTGATGATTCTTTTGCTATACAGGGGGAAAAGTACGTTTTTAAAAGTTCTTCATTTTAACTGGAACTGATAACACACAGAATCCCAGCAGAACAACCAGGAATCCAAGGTGCTATACAAAGCTTCCTGCCTCCACCTCACAGGTGCTGGGACTGATTATAGGCATGCACCACCTTGCCCAGCTTCAGGTTTGGTTTGGTTTTGTTTCTTTACAGCTTTGCCCAAGCATGGCCTTCCCACCTTATGTCTCTTACCAGTAGGGCCGAGGGCAGGCAATCCGCTGGGAAGTCACCTTGCAGATAAGGAGACAATTACAGGGACATCGAACATACTTCTTTCCGGGGGGTGCATTCTTGATGGGCTGGAGGACAGTGAATAAAGGAACAATGGGTATATCAGCAAGCAAGCCCGTTATCCCAACCCTCTCCAACAACATCAATGAGAAAGGAAAAGTCAAGACATTTGAGAGATACAAATGTTGCCAGCATAGTAGTCTGTAATCTCAGCACTCAGGAGGCAGAGACAGGAAGAGTACAGAGTCTGAGGTGAGCCTGGATCACTGTGAGACTGTCTCAAAACAAAACAGGAGAACCCCAAAATACAAAAATCAAAAGCAACTACAACAACTGCCAGTGAGAACTACGCTTTAGGATCCAGGAGAGGTGTAAAAGTGAGAGCTGGTGGACGTCATCTTTGGTGAGCGGCTTCTGAAGACATGGCTGCTGAAGAATCAGGAACTGAAAGTGGGGTGTCATGAAGAGGTCTTGAACAGGGTCTAGAATCGGAAAAAGGATCCAGGAAACGGGGCCCATTTTTTTTGCAGATAGGTACAACTAACTCACAGTGGCTTCGTTGCAGACACCACATTTGACTACATGCTGATGCATCTTGCCTTCCACATTGATCGGAGACTGACAGACTCGACAGGTAATCATGGGGGCACTCCCACTATCCGGGCTAGTGAGGGGTGAGTAGGGGGGTGGGTCCTCTCCAGGCAACACGGCCGGGTGCCCCTCGGGGAACGGGGGAAACGCTGAAGAGGAAGCAGATAAACGCAAATCATCATTCGGGCACTTCCCACCGGTGCTCCCCGGCGGTCCTGACAAAGCTCGACGGGCTTCTCGTGAACGGCGGTCGGTCGGAGCGTCTCCCTCAGACCCCCTTCCGTGCCAGGCTCCGGCGGCACGGATTGCCGCGGAGGAAGAAGGATGCCTCGCCCCGTGACAGGTGCCATGGTGCCGCACCTGGCGCCGGAGCAGGCTCCGCCCCCCTCCGGCCCGATCCGCCCCTAGGCCCCGGTGCACCTCAGACCGCCGGCTTACCCTGGGGCGGGGCATGTTTACCGGCTCCGTACGGAGGTGCGGAGGGCGTCAGGCCTCCACCGGGCCCAGTCGCGCTCCCGCCCGGGCCCGCTAAGCCGTTGCCTCCAGCGCCGCCATCGCCGGCCTCGGACAGCAGCGGAGAGCGCTCTCCGTCCGCCGCCATGGCGCCTCCCGCTCAGTCAAGCCACCAGCTAGCAGCGCCGCCGCCGCCACCGCCGCCGCCGCCGCCGCCGCTACCGGGTCCCCACGGCGCCTGCGCGCCGCGTTCGCCCGCAGCCAGTGCCGCCCCGCCCCGCCCCACTCACGTGACGGGCTGGCCCCGCCCCTCCGCGCTGTCATTCGCCGCCGCTACCGGGTCCCCACGGCGCCTGCGCGCCACGTTCGCCCGCAGCCAGTGCCGCCCCGCCCCGCCCCGCTCACGTGACGGGCTGGCTCCTCCCCTCCGCGCTGTCATTCGCGGAGGGAAAGTAGTTCCCGGTTTGTGAGGGGGCGTTCCCTACTCCATTGGACAGGGACGTGGGGGGGCGGGTGTCGCGTCACGGTCACATGACCCGCCAGCAGCTGCTGAGTCCGTAAATACTGCACGTGACTGCGAGTGGTGCGAGCCATTGGAAGTGCGGCCATCGCGCTACCTCCGGCCCAGGTGGGCGGCTGCCCCGCACGCGTCACGTGGCCAGCCTGTCGCGTGAGCCGCTCCTCATTGGTCCGAGGTCTCCCGTGGGACTCAGCGCCATTGGCCCAAACTTAGCGCCAGAACGGGAGAGGGCGGCTTCCGTGCTTCCAGGCAGCCAGGCCGGGGGTCCCGGTCTGCAGTGGGCCGCGGGGACCGCCCCGTGTCCTGGACAAGCGTTGGAAAGCCCCGGGGACCTGGGGGGCTTAGCACGTTCTGCCTGGCATGGCACAAGGCCCCGAGTTCAGCCCCCAGCTCTGCAGACAACTGGTGACATGGAAGCGCATGCCTGTACATGCATGGAAGGTTAGGAAGCCAGGGAATTCCAGGCCAGCCGCGGAAGCAGCGACATATCCTGGACAAAACAAGGTGAAACAGAACACAGGTGGGCGGGGCGCTGGAAAGATGGCTTACTACTTAAGAGCACGTACTGCCAAGTCAGAGGAGCCTAGTTCGGCTCCCAAGACCCACCTAGGGCGGTTGCTACCTGTAACTCCGGCTCCAGGAGATCCAGTGCCAGTTGATGGCTTATCCACACACATGTGGCTTATGTGGGTGCGCACGTACACATACATAAAGTAAAGCCACCCAAAATTAAAAAACAGCAGGTCACAGTGTAGGGCTGTAATCCCAGAGTTTGGAAGATGGAGACAGGAGGGTCAGACATTCAGGTTTGAGGCCAACCTGAGCTACAGGGAGACTGCCTCAAAACCTAGTATGGTGAACATACTGGTTAGCCTAGCATCAATACTCTGGAACTAAGGATGGCTGAGGCAAGGGGATCAGGAGTTTGAGACCAGTTTAACACACAGAGAATTGAGTGATGATGTACCTGTTCCTGCAGGCTAGTGATGGTATCTGGTGAGCTTAGTAGTGACCATGCTGGAAGCCCTAGGTTAATACCTTTCAGCACCTAAAGAAAGTAATAATAATTTATCTTTTTTAAAAAAATGGAAATTGGACCCAGGGCACAAATATGCCAGAAAAGTACTACCACTGCTACATCCCCAGTCCTTTTTCAGTTTTGAGACAAGACCCTCGCTGGCTTGGAACTTGGTGATTCTGCCAAGGCCTCCTGAGTAATTGAGATTGCAGGCATTTGCCACTATGCATGCCGTGAAATTGTAATTATTTCTACAAGGGTCTCTACCAGGATTCAAGTTGGAACCGACTTGAAAGCCTCCTCCTAGAGGATTAGCTCTCATTAGCATCTTAAGGTGCTGTGCAAGCTGCCAAGGAAGAAAAGCAGTTAAAAACCCTGATCAGTTAGCTGTAGAGCCTACAAACAACAACAATGACCAGGACAGCAAGATTGGGTGCAATAGTGGTACCTATATCTCAAGGGTAACCAACAGTCACCTAGTGAACTTTAGGCCTGGAATCGTGTAGTACTGTAAAGCAACCACTGCTGCCCTCCTAAACCAGTATAATTCCCAACAGCATTCTAAATACCTATCGATATGTCCACAAATATGTAAATATGTATAACCCACCTCCCATCCATCCCCACACACCCTGTTTAAGAAGCTTTGCAGCAGATGGAGGCCACTGCAGTGATCCACAACTAATCAAAATGCAGAGAACAACTGGCTGGTGTGCCTGTCTCCAGTTGATGCATCTACAACAACCCTTACACCTAAGGCTCAGGGAACATTTTAAAAGAGGGGGCAGAAAGACTGTGAGAGTGAGAGGACCAGGATGTCTGGTGTACAGTCATGTCTTCTGCATATGACAGGGATCTTCCCCCATGAAATCTTAACAGTTATTGTCTAAATAAGACCTGCACAATGCCAATGCCAGTTGACAGCCAAACGTGGATGGGACTCTCACAAGGCCCCACCTTTAGATGAAGAGCTACTGGAAGGCAATAGCAGCTAAGAAAAGGACAGTGCGTCTTTTCCAGGGATGGGCCCTCTGATAGAGTTTCCATCCAACCTCCAATGGTTATCCCTAAACACATACACAGATAAGCAACACTAAATCGACTCAGCAGGTTGTATTTATATATAGATGTGTGTGTGTGTGTGTGTGTGTGTGTGTGTGTGTGTGTGTGTAACAATAAATAAAGAAGATGAGGTCGCCGGGCGGTGGTGGCGCACGCCTTTAATCCCAGCACTTGGGAGGCAGAAGCAGGCGGATCTCTGTGAGTTCGAGGCCAGCCTGGGCTACAAAGCAAGTTCCAGGAAAGGCGCAAAGCTACACAGAGAAACCCTGTCTCGAAAAACCAAAGGGAAAAAAAAAAGATGAGGTCATGAAGATGAGAGGAGTTTGTGGGGGGCCATGAGAAGAATTAGAGGGGGAAGAGATACACATTTGAATACTCAAAATGTTTTTAAAAATTACCCACAAAAATAATAAAAAAAAATCTTCACCACTGAAATGAAAATTATATTTTTTGTGAGTGTGTCCACTGATGGAAGGAGAGCTCATCATTTTACTTGATGTATACTGACCCCTCAGATACCTACACAAGTGTTTGTTGATTCACCTAGTAAATCAAATCCACAGATACTTCGTCATATTTGGTAAAAGGAAGTCTCTAATTGCTATTTTTTGTCTTCAGCCAAGAAACTGAATAGAGGTTATTTTTTAGTTTTTGTCTTTGTTTTGGTTTTTAAATAGGGTCTCATTCTTAAACTAGGCTGGTTTTCAATTCATGGCAAGTCCCACCTCTCCCTAAAGGCGGGAGCCACCATGCCTGACTAGGTTCTGATATTTTTAGACACAGTTTTCCCGAATCAGTTTCTAGCATCAGGTCCTTGAACAAGAACCCCATCACTCCCCAACACACACTTGAAGAAATAAGGAGTCTCCAAACACAAAGTTAGAAAGGGTTATAAGGGTTATAGTTCTTCAAGGAACAGGCCAGTTTGCTGTTCTTGCTGATGTTTTGGTACAAAGATTTTCAAGTATTAATTCTGAGTTCAGGAAAGGTTTCATTATTTAGGCCTTGGTTATGCACAAAACCTCAAATCTGCCCTTTTGTGATACCTCCGTCCTTGCTAAAGTTGTAGTTTATGATCACTTAAATCTGGTTCTAGCTATGCCAAAAAGTGAAAAATAGAACTGAGACTGTAGCTCGGTGATAGAACACTTGCCTACCATGCATTATCCTCTGGATTTCATGCCTTCCCCTACCCCTCAACCCACAAAAAAGTGGAAAAAAGAGTCCATTTCATATTCTTTAAAGGATTGAAGTAGAAAAAAAATGAATAGAATGGTTTATGTATTAACTATTCATTTTTCATTTAGCCTGTAGGTGATGTTTTTATTATAGGTTAAATATAGGGATGTATGACTAGAAATAAAATGAAGTATGCTAGCCAATAGGTCGGATATTTTCTGACAGGTATGTGAAGTGTTGAAGGAAATACATGATGGATGAATTCCTAAGTATATATTTTTATATCCTTTTGTGCTGTGTTTTGAGACAGAATCTCTGTATGGGACCTAGGCTACCATATAGCCCAGGCTCTACTGGAACTGATGATTCTGCTGCCTCGGCTTCCTGAATGCTGTGATTACAGGCTTGAGACACAATACCTAGTTTAGATACCTAGACACTGCCTCCTTGTCTTCTTTAAACCTCTCTGCCTATGCAGTTGTGGGAAAGGTTCAGAAAAGAGTGGCTCTGTAAGTGTTCTTAAGACAAAACTGTTGTAAATGAAAGTCTTGGAAGTTTTTTCTTTTTTTGTTTTAATTATTTTTGTATTGATTATTTGGAAATCTCACATGATGAACCCTAAACTCCAAGTCTTCCCATATCCTCTGTCCCCGGTCTCATGGTCCTGTGTCCCCCATCCCCCCACCCCACTCCCCCCACCCCACCCCCACCCCCGGGCAAAGTACATTTTGGGTTGTACATATATTCACTGAAGCATGTTCAAATTCCTAGTGACCAGCCCTCTATAGAAGGATGAATCTTTCTCTGCCTGTATCCATTCCAGAAACCATCAATTGAGGAGAGCCTTGTGGTGGGAACAGGGCGGGGCCAGCTCTCCCATGCTATTGTCACTGCCTGTACCACAGTGCTGAGGGCCAGCAAAGGTTGGGGCCAACTCTTCAGGCTCTCAGGGGTATTAACATGGCTTCAGGCAGTAGCCCAGACCACAGGAGTTCACATGGACTTCCGTGGTAACACAGCTACAGACATCAACATGGTCCTTGGTTATATAATGATCATCGACCCACTCATGGCCCTCAGTGGCTGCATGGGCCACAAGCCTAGACATGGCCTCAGGTGGTTACATATGCCAGTCACATCAGCATAGCACCCTGAGGCAGCAAAGCCTGAAGATATCACCAAGGCCTCAGGCAACAGCACAGAGGACATATGATCACATGGATCTCAGGCTTCACTGTAGCCTGGGGCAGCAGCATCGACCACAGATACCAACATGGCCTCTGGTGGCATCGCAGGCCACAGTGGTCCTTCAAGGAGGTCCAATACAGAATGTGAACTTTTCCTCATCTCAGGTGGGCCTCTGTCATTGCCAGATCCTGATGCCAGGTGACAGGTTCAGGGGCTGAGTCTGCATCTGCTTAAGCTCCAGGCTGTTGTATGCTACCCTGTATTTGCTCTGCCTGTGACCTTGGGCTATAGGACCCAAAGTAGGCAGTGCTTCCTGCCTTTGTGTGTGACCTCTTAAAAGGAGAGAGAGAGAAGGGTCACATGCATGTGACCCTTCTCCCTGCTCCTGCTTGCAAGGTGGATTCACTCCCTGTCAGATCACAGGACAACTTCAGCTGTCTGTTCTGTATTCGTGAGTGAATTTCCTCAATTTATATCTTAATAAATCCCTATCATCCATTAAATAGACTCACATGGACTGATCTTAATAAGTGGCACCCAATGGGGGACAAGAATTTTCACCCAAAACCTGAGAAAGCTTTTAAAAAGGGTTCTAAAATGGAGCCAAGAGCAGCTGCCTAGTTCTGTCTCAATACAGAGATGCAGCAGCATGCAGGCTTGAGCTACAGTATGGCGGGTTCACAGTATGTGGGCTTGACCCACAGCATGGCAGATTCCTGCCGCAGTACACAGAGGCATCTCCAAGTTGTGCAGCACACTGCATGGTAGATTTAGCTTTTGCTAGTACAGACCAAAAAAAAAAAAAGTTTCTGGGCATAGACCCACTGCTTCCTGGAGTTGGTGGTAGGTATACCTCTGCCATGTTGGGAAGCTGAGGTGGGTGGAGTCAGCAGCCAAGGCTGCTGCTTTAGTCCTAGCCACAATGCAGTTTAAAGCAATGATCAAAAAAGGATTATAGATACACAATAAGACAGATTCAGATGGAATAAACCTCTAAATGGTTTACAATGTGTTAAAAAAAATATAAGAAGGCTTGGGAGAGTAAAGAGAAGGTATAGACAGTCATAAAAAAGAAATGTATAGTTTTAAAGTAATAAAGTCCTTAAAAAGGGAATAAAGTAATATAAAAAGCCACATAAAGATGGAAAGTACACAGAGAGTCTGAATACTGTATGTTACTGTGTTGTCTTTGAATTGTTTGGCAGCTGAGGAAGGAGCAACAGCTGCTAAGAGACATTTGATTATAAATGTTGCTGGATTAATCCAACCTATATATTTTGAAAATGCCTTGACTTCAAAATTTAAGTCAAGAGATACGTTACTTTGGAGAAGAGGTTATGCTTTTATTTCCACAGGAAATGAAAAGCTGTGGATTTATTCTATGTTAGGAAAAATCATATTTGATCAAGGAAAAATCTCCAATGGGAACAGATGGCCCAGGTAATCCAACATTTCAGAGCACCTCTGTTGCAGTTTCTTCTGAGTTCTGCATCCAGAAAGGCTTCAAGGCTGCTGGCTGAAATGATCCAGCCTCATAGACTATTCCAGTCAGGAATTGACCATAATCCTAAATTTTCTCAGGGTCCCCATAAGATTAACAGCACCCCCAATAAGCAGGAGGTAGCCTAGAAAACTATGTCCACATTCCCAAAAAATGGATTATGGATATTTGTCTTTGTTTAGGAGGTTAGTTACAAATTGCTATTGGTCATACTCAATATCTTTCTAAAAGAAAGGGGAATATGATATAGAAATGTATAATATAGGGATGATAAGATAAAAGGATAGATTACTGAATCTACTTTAATCTAAAAAACAACTATTAATCTTACATATTTTACATTACTATGGATTTTGGCTTATTGATACAAATTTAAAGTTAATTTTATTATACTATATATTTCTACTCTTATTTAGGGTATTTATGCAGCTCATTTAGAAATGTAATATATAATTAAGAAATACAGCTTAATAGTAATCTTAATAGTTAAACTCATAGTCATGTTAGGTATGTTTTAATGTAATATATAATTAAGAAATACAGGGTTGGGGATTTAGCTCAGTGGTAGAGCATTTGCCTAGCAAGCGCAAGACCCTGGGTTCGATCCTCAGCTCCAAAAAAAAAAAAAAAAAAAAAAAAAAAAGAAAAGAAATACAACTTAATAGTAATCTTAATAGTTAAACTCATAGTCATGTTAGGTATGTTTTCAAGGTTATGCAGAGATATATTTCAGATAGGCAATCTTCAAACACTTCAAAGACATACAGAATATGGCATTTAAAATATTTTAAGAACTTAGACTTTTCTTGACAGTGAGACACTTCTGCTCCTGGCAGCACTGATTTACTTCAAAGAGGAAGATGGGCATCAAAGACACTCCATACAGAGTTTATCTTCTTCTTGGCAAAACTAGCCATTTGGGCAAGAAACTGCTCTTGCCTGGACTGCTTGACAATATGTTGTATAGACTGGACATGCAGGACCCGTGGGGAAATGACCACTAAACTTTGCCTAAACAGGGTGAGATGGTCCTTCAGGTTCCTGCTTCATAGAAGATGCTGCCAGACATTCTGCAGGACACAAGAAGAAGCAACTGATGAACTTTGCCAATAGGCAAGACAATCCTTAAAATTTCCCACTTCATTGAAAGCTATGCCAGAGAATCTCGGCCTATAGGCTGAAGATAGATGCCCCAACATTACAGAGGAACTTTGGATGACTGTCCAGGCAGCCAGATAGATGTCTTGGTCATTTCTAAAATGATGGAAGTTGCTTGCAATGCATTTCCTGTTTACTCAGGTAATATTATATCCTTCTGGGGTCTTTAATGTAAACATTGACAGATAAAATGTCAACACTAGTAATCTTTTATTGTGTGAAAAAAATCAATGCTAGAAAGTCATGATACAGCATATATGCTTCCCAATAAATAACAATGTAATTCAAGTATAAGAGAAGAAGAGTATTGGGGATAGAGTTCAGTTGGTATCTTACACAAAGCTGTGGGTTCAATCCCTAGCACATCAATTGGTGTGGACATTTATGCCTGTAGTCCTAGCACTCAGGTTGTATGTAGGATAAGGAAGATCAGAACTTCAAGTTCATTTTCAGCCACATAGGAAGCCTGGATGTATGGGAGTCTGTCTAAAAAACAAACAAACAAACAAAAAAATGACAACAAAATGAGATCACTTCTATCTAGTCAGGATAGCCCAGAAAAATGTTTGTTTTTTGTTTTTTGGTTTTTTTAGTTTTTAAATTTTATTTTTAGACATATTTATTTTATGTTTTATGTGTATAAGTGTTTTGCTTATGTGTATGTGCACCAAGTGCATGCCTGGTGCCTGAGGAGGTCAGAAGAAGGCATCAGATCCTTCAAATTGGAGTTATGGATTGTTGTGAGCTACCATGTAGGTGCTGTGAATAGAATCCGGGTCCTTTGCAAGAAAATAAAGGCACACACCCTTTAATCCTGCATTTGGGAATCAGAGGCAGGTGGATCTCTGTAAGTTCCAGGCCAGCTTGGTGTATATGGTGAGGCACTGTCTCAATAAATAAATAAATAAACAAACAATAATATTATCATGAATGAGTAACTTGAAGTTGACTTATCTATAATAATAGTTCAGTAGGCAGAGAAATGCAAACAATATTTCTAACTTGCTCACAGTTAATAAGGCTCATTTTCTCCTGTCTCCCTTTAGTTCTTCTGTCTTTCCTTTCTTTAGTAATTATTCTTACTTCTTTTTTTATTTTTTGTGTGCCTACATGTATACACACATGTGTCAATGGAATCCAGAAGAGGGTGTTAGATGCCCTGAAGTTGGAGTTACAGGCAGTTATAAGCCGTCCTGGGTGAATGTTGGGAACCAAACTTGGATCCTCTATAAGAACAGCATATACTCTTTTTTTTTTTTTTTTTTTTTTTAAGAGATTTATTTTTATGTGTGTGGATATTTTGCCTGCATGTATATCTGTGCACTATATGCATGCAGTACCAGAAGAGGTCAGAAGAGGGCCTCAAATCTCCTGGAACTGTAGTTACAGACACTTGTTAGCTACCATATGGGCGCTGGGAATCAAACTCAGGTCCAGGAGGAAACAGCCAATGCTCTTGTTTGCTTTTGTTTTTGTTTGTTTTTTGAGACAGGGTCTCTCTATGTAGTCCTGGCTGTCCTGGAACTCACTATATAGACCAAGTTGGCCTTGAACTCACTGAGATCTATCTGCCTCTGCTCCTGTGTGCTGACATTAAAGGCATGAGCCACCATGCCTGGCTTAGCTTTTAATTACGAGCCGTCTCTCCAGCCCCAGCCTTCGTTTTTGAGACAGGGTCTCTCTCTGGCTTGGTGCTTGCCTATTAGAAACTGGGATTACATTTAGGTACCACCATGCTTGGCTTTTTTGGTGAGTTCTGGGGATCAATGTAGGTCCTCATGTTTGAGCTACAAACACTTTACTAACTGAGCTGTACCCCCCAACCCAAGTGATTTCATACCTCCATATCACAAAACTCCCTGTAAAATCCAGGGGGACATCAAGACCATATTTTAAGGATGAGGATATCTAAACTCTACAAAGTATGGTCATTAGAACTGAGATTGAAATGGGAATAAAAATTCAGGTTTATACTCATGTAATATGATAGCCAGATTGGAAATAGTAGAGGCCAGACATGGTGGCACATGCCACTAACCAGAGGTACATTGGGCTCCCAATCTGGAGGATTTAGCCTGGACAACGTAGTGGAATGCTATCTCAAAAGGAAGAAGGGAAGGGGAGCAGTGAGGGAGGGAAATCGATGGAGGTCAGTTACTTTCCTACAGTTGCCTTAAAACATCATAGACCAAGCTGGTGGACCTTGCCTGTAATACCAGCATTTGGGAGACTGTGGCAGAAAGATCAGGAGTTCAAAGTCACCCTCTGCTATACATAGCAAACTCAAGGCCTTCCCAAGAAACGTTGTCTCAAAACAACAAACAAATCCCCCAAACAACAAAATACCCCAGACCTTCAATTTTTTTTCTCAGAGTTTTAAAGGCTTAAAATCCAAGGTTAAGGGGTTAAAAGGTTTAGTTTCTTTCTTTTAGATTTATGTTTTGTGTGTGTGCAGGTGTCCTCTGAGGTCAGAGGAGGGTATGGAGTCCCCTGAAGCCAGAGTTATAGGAGGTTGTGAAGGCAACAGACACGGATGCAGGGACCCAAGCTTAGGTCCTCTGGAAGAGCATCAGGTGCTTTTAACCACTGAGCCATCTCTCCAGCCCTGAGGTTGCCTTCTTTTAAGACAAATTTATATTATTATGTATGAGTAATTTACTCACTGAAATTGAGTAATCTTCACTAGGTCAATAGGCAGAGAAATGCAAAAACTAATGGTATTTGTAAGTTGTTCACAGTTAACGATGCTCCTTCTCCTTGCTTGAAGTCTGCATGTAGCCTTTAGTCTATTTCCCTGGTTTCTCTCCCTCTTCTTATAGAACATGGCTCTTATTTCAGATAGCCCTGTTTTAAATAATGGAGATTCATTCCAGGATAGCCAGGGCTACACAGAGAAACCCCTGTCTCTAAATAAATAAATAAATAAATAAAAAGTAAATAATAAAGGTTCTTTCTGAGTTCAATAGAGAGATGCACTGAGCCTGATTTCAGGCAGTAGGTCCTTTAATAATGCCAAGAACTCACAGTGGTGGGGGACGAGGCTGGGATAAGAGATACAATAGCAACCTGAATAACAAAGAAAATTCCTTACATTTGTAGGCTTTAGAGCAAGGAGGCATCTGGATGTAAAAGAGAAGAGTTCCTGAGTTTAGCAGATTTGAGAAGGTAGTAGAGAGAGCAGTAATTTAGGAAGTTGATCCTATTGGCCCACCCTACCTTGGGACTGTTACATGCTAAAAGTTTAGCAACATATGGAAGGTACTAGATAGGATATGGAGTGTCTTAGTTACTGTTCTGTTGCTGTGAAGAGACACCATAACCAAAGCAACTCTTAGAAAACATTTAATTGGGTCTTGCTTACAGTTTCAAAGGCTTAGTCCATTATCATGACAGGAAACGTGGCAGCCTGGAGCATGGTGGCAGGCAGGTGTGGTGCTGGAGAAGTAGCTAGCTCCCTAATGACTAAGCATTCAAATGTATGAGACTGTGGGGGCCGTTCTTATTCAAATCACCGCATTCCACTCCCTGGCCCATAGGCTTTAGCCATATCACAATACAAAAATACATTCAGTCTAACTGCGAAAGTCCCCATAGTCTATAGACAGTCTCAACACTTTAAAAAGTTCAAAGTCTCTTCTGAGACTCTAGGCAATCTCTTAACTGTAACCCCCTGTAAAGTCAAAATCAAAAAGCATTATCACATACTTCCATTATACAATGGCACAAAATATACATTACCATTCTAAAAAGGAGGGAAGGGAGCATAGTGAGAAAATACTGGACCTCACCCACATCTCTCCAGCCCCTTTATTTTATTTAAAAAGAAAAAAAATTTAATGGAGAAGAAAAAAAAAGAAAGAAAGAAAGAAAAGGAAAGGAAATACTGGACCAAAGTAAGACCGAAAACCAGCAGGGAAAATTCCAAATTCTGCATCTCCATGTCTGATGTCAAAATGTCAAAGCACTCTCCAGATTTCCAACTCCTTCCAGCGTTGTTGACTGCCACATACTTCTCTCTCTTGATTTGGTTTCCATACCCAGTCTGCAGCTCTCCTTGGCAGGTATCCCATAACTCTGGTGTCTACAACATCTTGGGTTCTCCAACACTATCCAGGTTTCACATTCACGGATTCACACAATGGCCTCTCCTAGCCTCCATGAAGGGACATCTCTGACACATGCCTGGCCTCAGCAGCTTTCCTTAACCTCAGCGGAAGAGTCCACAGCCCCTTTCTTGTATCCTTGCCTCTAAAGCCAGAAACATGTGGCTGAAGCTGCCAAGTTCTTCTGCTTGATGGTGCTGGAACTTGCCCCCTTTGTTCAGTTACATTTGCATCAGCTTTCTGTTATTGATGGTTTCCTTCCCTGCTTTTCTTTAGCAGGGATTAAAAGAAATTAAACTTTTCTTTAATTTCTTTTCACAAGTTGAAAGCTTAGCTAGGTGGGGTCTTGCCCTGAGGTCACTGAGAAAACACCCAGCAGTGCTAATGGCAGGAGGAAGCAGTGTGGAGCCGGGGTCAAGCCGCTATGAAGCAGGGTACCCTAGGTGAGTGTGGGCGTGGAGCTGGCAGTCCAACTCTGGCTGGCCACTTTCCTTGCCTGCTCAGAGCCCTGCAGCCTGCTTGATCTTGGCAGCCAAGGGCAGGCCAATCAGGAAATTGGCAGAAAAGATCCTGCACTGCCCCCCTTCTCTTTCTTTTTGATACATCTCTGGACGTGCCCTGACATGTCCAAAGATGCCATAGCCAATTAAGTTTAAACTAGTGTAACTGTTGCTTGTCTAGCCAATTGTGTTTTCTGGAGATGATCTAACTATCCCTGGAATTCTCCTAGTGTATATACTATATACTATATAGTATATAGTATATAAAAGAAGCCTGTGAGCTTCTCTCAGGGTCGTGGCCATTTTGTTGTGTGGCTGACCCCACATGCAGGAATTTTTTCTCGAGAAATAAATGTTCTTGCTTTTGCAAACGTGAATGGTTGTCTTTTGTGGGGTGATCCTTGGACCCTAACAGTCACCACTTCCTTTTTTTCCAGTTAGCATCAATCAGGCTTTTCTTTAGACTTTGAATCTCCTTGAGCACTGGACTTGTCTCCATTATACTGCCTGGGGCTCCTTTTCTTCTCAAACTGTACATTTTCTATTTCTCTGTCCAGTGTGTTCCTTTTTATTATAAATCTGCATAAGAGTGATTGCTAATAATCACATGATTATTGTCTTGAAATCCCTTCTGCCGACACCATTAATCCAAAACTCTTCAATTTAGCCTCAGACAGACTGTTAGGACAAAGGCAAAATGCAGCCACACAGTTTCCCAAAATATCACAAGAACAGCCTCTAGGTCACTACTAATGTTCTTCCCCTCTGACACTCATTAAGCCAGGCTGTCATATCTACGTTGCTCTCAGCACCACTCTCTTCCATGCTCCTACTCGTGTGGTTCATTCAGCCTTGCTTAAAGTATTCGGTTACTTTCCTAATCCAAAACCTCAAAGTCTACACTCCACCAACAAGTAGCATAGTTAGGCCCGTCACAGAAATGCACCTCTTCTGGTACCCATTTCTGTCTTAGTCACTGTTCTATTGCTGTGAAGAGACACCATGACCAAGGCATCTCTCATAAAAGTGTTTAATTAGGGGCTTGCTTACAGTTTCAGAGGCTTAGTCCATTATCATCAAGGCAGGGAGCCTGGCAACAACCAGGTGTGGTGCTACATCTTGATTCTCAGGCAGAGAGAGAGAGAGAGACAGAGACAGAGAGACAGAGAGACAGAGACAGAGCCTGGGCCTGACAGGGCTTCTGAAACCTCAAAGCCCACACCCAGTGACATACTTCCTCCAGCAAGACCACACCTATTCCAACAATGCCATGCCTCCTAATTCTTCTAATCCTTTAAAAAACAATTGTATTCCATTCTGACAAAGCCTATGGGGGCCATTCCATTCTTATTCAAACCACCACATGAAGTGTGGCTGATTCCCTCAATAGGAGCAACCTCTGTGAGCTAACAGCCCCTCCCACCTTGTGGTGTTATTTAACTTAATTCTTTAAAAGAATTATCCTCGTGGTACAGACCTGTACTTGAGAGGCTAAGGCAGGAAGATGCAGTTCAATGCTTGAATGGGTTTCATAGTGAGTCTAAAGCTAGCATGGGTAATTTAGTGAAACTGTCTCACAACAAAAAGTAAAGGGCAGACTGGAGATATGGCTCAGAGGTTAGAAGTACTGGCTGTTCTTCCAGAAGTCCTGAGTTCAAATCCCAGCAACCACATGGTGGCTCACAACCATCTGTAATGAGATCTTGTGCCCTCTTCTGGTGTGCAGGGATACTTGCAGACAGAACACTGTATACATAATAAATAAATCTTAAAAAAAAAAAAAAAAGTAAAGGGCATGGGGATAGAGTTCAATAGAAGAGAGCTTGCCCAGCACATAGGAGATGTTAGGGTCAACCTTGACTAAGGGATTTGAGGGTGGAGATTGGGGTGACAGCGAGGGTGGGGAGGGGTCATCCTCAAATATAGGATTAAAAGTGGCTTCGGTATGTAAAATTGTTCATAAAAGGAAAGATAAAGAAAACATAATGAATTTAGCAGGAAGGTATAAGGGCAGAAACTGCAAACGCTTACAAACATTTTCTTCATATTAGCACCCAAATGGTAACTAGTACATGGCTTGCATGGGCAGAGCAGGGATAGCGTTTGTTTGGCTTCTATCACTCAAACTGTTCCAAGTTTATTTGCATTTCTTAACTTTTATTGTAGGTTTATGAATGTTTTACTCTCCGGTATGTGTGTACCATGTAAGTTCCAGAGGAGATCAAAAGAGGGCACCAGATCCCCCGGCAGATGGTTGTGAGCGACAACATGGTTGCTGGGAACCCAACCTGGTTCGTCATCGAGAGCAAGAAGTGCTCTTAACGGTTGAGCCACCGCTCCAGCCATGAGCTCTGCTCCTTTTCTTCTCCTCCGAGTTGGTGATTTACCAACTTCATTTCCAGACTGAAGAAGGCTTTTGAGGCACTAGAGAGATGGCTCAGTGGTTAAGAGCAGAGTATGTACTGCTCTTGCAAGGGACTCAGGTTTGGTTCTCAGCACCCACATCAGGCAGCTGACAACTGCATGTGTAGTCAGAAAGTTTCTCCAGTCCCGCCCAGTCCCAAGGTTCCACAGCCATTTGTAAAATAATCATTCAGAGGCTTAATATTATTTATAAACTGTATGGCCTATGTCAGGCCTCTTGCTAGCTAGCTCTTATATCTTTTTTTTTTTTAATTTTTATTTATTTATTATGTATACAGCAGTATGACTGCAGGCCAGAAGAGGGCACCAGATCTCATTACAGATGGTTGTGAGCCACCATGTGGTTGCTGGGAATTGAACTCAGGACCTCTGGAAGAGCAGTCAGTGCTCTTAACCTCTGAGCCATCTCTCCAGCCCCTCTTATATCTTAAATTAACTCATTTCTATTAATCTATGTTTTGCCACATGTTCCGTGGCTTTACCAGTCTTTACCGGTCTGCTGGCATGTTATTCCTTGGGCAGCAGGCTGTCATCTCCCCAGACTCCGCCTTTCTCCTTCCTGTCTCTCTCCTCGGATTTCCCACCTGCCTCTAAGCTGCCTTGCCATAGGCCAAAGCAACTTATTTATTAACCAATGGGAAAAACATATATCCACAGCATACAGGAAGATATCCCCCAGCATGCATGTAACTCTAGCTCCAGGGGATTCAACACCTCTGGTTTCCATAAGCACCTGCATTGGTGTACACTCCCTTCCCACAAACACATACACATATTTAAAGGCAATATATATTTCGGAGACAGAGTCTTTCTGTGCAGCCCAGGCCATCCTGGAATTCTATGAAGATCATGCTGGCCTCACAGAGATCCACCTGCCTCTGCCTCTGGAGTGTTTGGATTAAGGGCACATGCTACCATACCTGCATAAAATAAGTACTTAAAACATGAGTTTCATAATATGCAGAATGAGTTTGTCCAGCTGTCAGGGTTGCACAGGGTGGATAGGAGTGGGAACTTCTCTGGGCTTTCACTCCCTTGTGTTTCATGTCTTTCATGAGCCCCAGTTCTTTTTATTTAGGAGGTGGTCATTCTCCCTCTTTGGAGCCATTCCTTGGGGTCAGAGCTGTTGATTACTTCTTAATGTCCGCCCAGTTATTCCAAGCACTAAGAGAAGCACAAATGGAGAAATGAAAATGAAGAACAAAAGTGATAATTTAAACAGCAAAATAAACTAAAACAATATTTTAATTTCAATAATTGGAGACTATTGGTGGTAGTGAGAGTAAATATTTCAAATGGGGAAAACTCTATTTCGTGGTCTAGAGAGAATGAGAGATAACATTCGAGAGTGTGAGTATCAAACAGGCTTCCCACCCAAAGAATCTGGAGATTTTTACTTTTGTGATGGGGTCTCGTATAGGCCAGGCTAGCCTCCAACCTATTTGTAGCTAAGAATGACCTTGAATTTCTGGACCTTCTATCTTTATGTTCCAAATTCTGGGACATGTACCACCATACCCAGTTTTATGTGGTGTTGGGATTGAGCCCAGGACTTTATGCAAGCTGGACAGACACTTTATAAATGAGTTATATCCCAGCTCTTGAGATTCTTCTGCAAGAATTCTGTTTGGTTTTTTGAGACAGATTCTCTCACTGTAGCCCTGGCTGTCCAGGAATCACTCTGTAGACCAGGCTGGTCTCAAACTTAGAGATCTTCCTGCTTCTGCCTCCTGAGTGCTGAGATTAAAAGTGTGCACCACCACTCATGAATATATTATCATAATTTTATTAAGTGTTAATAACCCCATGTGGCTATTATGAGTATTGTGGAATCCTAGATGATGCTGACAGACTAAATGAACCACTGATTTTTCTTTGATCTGATTTAAAGTTAGGTGGATATTAAAAGATAAAAGGAGGTAATGGGAAATAATAACAGCCAACATTTACTGTGTGTTTATTATATTTATAATTATAGTGCCAGGTACTTATCAAAACACTTAACCATATTTTATATGATCCTTGCAAGAGTAGCAAATAAATTACTCTAATCATTTTCCAGATGAGACAGTTTAGGCACAGAAATTTTATTGGGGAGGCATGACATAATTGGTAGACAAAGCGTAGAGAATGAACTTATACATAGGTAGTTTGGTTACAGAGTCTACTCGTTTATATTGTATAAACTCAGGAATGAAGTTACATCTAAGTGACTGAGACCATGGTTCCCAAACTCTGTGCCCTGCAGGTACCACCTGGTAACTTTAAATATCTATATATTTTATTTATGTATTTTTAATTTATATTATTTATTTATTTATTTGAGATTGACTCTCCCTATGTTGCCCAAGCTGGCCTCGAACTTTTGGGCTCACATGATTCTTTTGCCTCAGTCTTCCCAGTAACTGGAACACAGCCAGTGCCAACATTCTGGATCCACTTACACACTCACACATAGCAGTATTGAAAATGGAATCCAGGACCTCATGCATGCTGGGAAAGCACTCTCCCTTACCCTCTCCCGCCTCCCCACCAGGGTTTCTCTGTGTTACAGTCTTGACTGTCCTGGAACTCACACTGAGACTAGGCTGGCTTCTAACTCACAGAGATCATCCACCTTCCTCTGCCTCCTGAGTACTGGAATTAAAGGCGTGCCCCACCACACCTGGCCCTAATGTTTAAAAAAGCCCAATAATGATGATATTAATGTAAACCAATTAAAAATTGAAAAGAGCAATCAAACATAGATTCCCCCCCCCCCCCCGAACTAGTTTTCTTTTTTCTCTTTCTTTGTTCTCCTCCCCTCCTGCACCACTCTCCCCCACCCCCTCCACTCGACAGCACAGGCTGGCCCAGGCTGGTCTCAATTGGTTCAATTCTCCTGCATCAGCCTTTCCCAATGCTGGGATTAAAGAAGTGAGCCACACTCAGCTGCTTCCGCTGCTGCTACTTCTGCTACTACTATTGAGACAGGGTCTCACTACGGGCGGCCCAGGCTGGCTGGGAACTCACAAAGATCCCCGGCTTCTGCCCTGAGCGCTGGGATTATAGGTGTGTGGCACCTCACCCAGCTTTCCAGCTATTGTTTTTATTCTCTTATTCCACTAAAACCGGTGCGCAGTTAAGGCTCAATAAATACTGTTAAGTGAATGAGCGAAATAGGATTGGAAAACAGTGGCTTGAGTTGTGGTTAAACAGCAAGCAGGAGAGATAAGCTCCCAGGAGAGGGGCAGATAAGGGATTTCAAGATCTAAGCACGGGCTCTGGAGTAAGGTTTGGTTAAGGAGAAGGAATACCAAATGCTTACCATGGCGTTGTACTGTTTAGTTCTGGGCTGTGTGGGGTGTGTGTATATAATTCTGTTACGTGAATTTTTCTTCTTGACAGTGTTCTCAGGGTTAGCAGAGCTGCTCCATTCAACCTGTCACCATCCTGTCTGTGCCTAGGAGAGAAGCATTCTACAATTCACATCGATCTGGGCCTCTGTGTGTTTCCCCATATCCCGTAGGCACCAAGTCAGCACTGTTACCCGCGTGGCCCTATTTCCCTATTCCGGAAAGTAACTCAGACGTCGTTTTGCTTCATTTTATTCTAGGATTGCACAATCCACGGCTTGCATATTTTTCGCTTTTCACATTCTTGCACAATAACACAGCGGAGAACGGAGTTGCTGACAGGCGGTTTCGGGGCTCCCCACCCTGCTTCTGGTCTTCTTCCCACACGGGCCTCCTTCCTGGCTGGGAGACTCATGAATGTGTGCGGGGACGACATGCTGGATGCCCTCGACTCGGAGAGGGTCCCTTTGAAAAGAACTCTGGCGAGGTTTCCTGCCACACCTCTGGATGAGGGTGTGTCACCATGGAGACGAGGCCGCTGCCATTGGCTGGCGCCTCGGCCTGGGAGTATAAAGCCGGGCTCAGAGAACGGTGCACTAATAGTGTTGACCAGACTCAGGCGGTGTCGCCCGCGGAGCGGAAAGGGCAGGATTTCGGCGCGGCGGTCGGTGACACTATGGAGAACGAGTAAGTGTCAGGCCCGGGGACTCGGACGTTCTGCCGAGGGGGATGGGCTGTGGCCGAGACCCGGGAACTTAGAATCCGGGCCCGGAGAAGGAGCCAGTCTGCTGGGGATGCAGAGAGGCCTGGCACAGAGCCCGGTGGCAGACTCAGGGCTCCGGAACCGTGGGGCGGCTAGCGCGCGAATCCAGCTGTGGGGGCGCCCCCGAGCAGGAAGGAACAGGTTAGCGCAGGGTAGGCGACTCCTTTCAGGAACTGTTGTGCCTCTGTGGTGCTCTGGGATGTTTGTGGAAAAGCAGGTACGAGCCCTGCCTACTTCCTAACACAAGTTTCTATTCTAGGGGTCCAGGTAACCCAGGAGATAATTCGGTTGCGCTATACCGCGCAGTTCCTCCTTTGGAAGGAAAATTGCTCTCTTTCCAAGACAGCCCCTCTCTTCCTTCCAAACTAGAGGTCGCATTAACAAGTTGGAAATGGAGTCTCCTTAAGGCTGGGAAATCTGTATTTATTTATTTTGGTTTTTCTGTATTTATTGATCTGCTCAGAAGACACCAACTCCTTCCTGTCCACTTAAAAAAAAGATCTCTTCCGCTTTGCGTCGGGAATTCCCAGATTAATTCACCAGCAGAGCTGTAGGGATCACAGTAGCTTTGGAATGACCACAGGTCCGGGGTGTCCTCAGGGACTGACTGTGGCTGGACATGGCCGGTTGCCCTTTGGAATGCTGTTTCATTGGTTTCTTGCTTCTTTCTGTCACCCTGTGGCTCTATTCGTCCTCGCCCTACCTAGCTGTTTCACTGAGGGCAGCCTGTTGTGTTGTAGTCCTGTGCGTTTCCTGTAATATACTCCTGTGACTGTGTGTGTGACAAGGTCTTGCTATACTTCCAGGCTGGGCTCAGTTAACTAATGTCTGGATCTGCCATGTAGCTGGGACTTAAGACTTTCTTGCTGGAAGAAAAAAAAAAAAAATTTTTTTTTTTTTTGGTTTTCCGAGACAGGGTTTCTCTGTGTAGCTTTGGAGCCTGTCCTGGATCTCGCTCTGTAGACCAGGCTGGCCTGGAACTCACAGAGATCCTCCTGCCTCTGCCTCCCAAGTGCTGGGATTAAAGGGGTGGGCCACACCGCCCGACTAGCAAAGAATTTCTTGTTGAGGCTTTTTTGGTTGTGTTCAATCCGTGTACACCACAGTTCTTCCACTCCCAAGATCAGTCTTTGATCTTTGCAGCTGGTTGTGATGGAGTTGGACTTGGGACTGTGAGGAGGTTCTGGGTTGAGTTTTTTTTGTTTTTTTTTTTTTTTTTTTTTTTTTCCTAACACTGATTTCTTGAGACAGGGTTTCTCTGTATACCAGTTCTGACTGTGCTAGAACTCATTTGTGAACCAGGCTCACCTGGAACTCACAGAGATCCACTTGCCTATGCCTCCTGGGTCCTGGGATACTACTCCTGGCTTCTTGTTGAGTTTTTAATCTGAAGGGATGGGCCCAGAAACTTCTGTTTTCAACACGTGTCTGCTGAGAATCCATGCAGCCAGTACTGGTTTAGTATTTATTTTATAACCAATGCTGTGAAATAAGCCTGGTTCTTGTTTTATTTTGCAACCGTGTGACTCATAGTTCACAGTGTCATCCCAGTACTCCAAGGTAGAGACAGAAGGGTCAGGAGCTCAAGGGCAGCCTGGGCTACATACTGAGTTTGAGGCTGGCCTAAGTTACAGGAGACCCTGTCTCAAAACAACAACAAACTCTACCAAAAATAAACAAACAGACAAAAAGTTTAGTTTCTGAGATTATATTTATATATATATATATATATATATATATATATATATATTATATATTATAGTCTTTGATTTTGAAATATATCTATGTAGCCCTGAGTGGCCTGGAACTCACTATGTAAACCAGATTGGCCTTGAACTCACAGAGATCTACCTACCTCTGCCACCCCAATCCTGGGATTAAAGGTGTGCACCACCAGGCCCGGCTATCTTTGTTAATTCCATATGACAGAGATTCCATTTGTACCCAGGAATCAAAGAAATATGTCCAGAGGAACTAAGGCTCTCATATAAACTTCTACCAGGAGTGTTCTTATTAATAAATAATAAAAGTAAAAAAAAAATTCAGGGCTGGTGACATGACTCCAAAGGTAAAGGTATTTATTCCCTGCAAAGCCCAATCCAGCTTCCATCTTTGGGACCTACGTGGTGGAAGGAGAGAACTAATTCCCAAGTTATGCTTTGACTGACACACACACACACGCGCATGCTTTGTACACATCGCACGCACGCGCGCGCACACACACACATCAACTAAATTAAATTTTTCAATTAAAAATTAAATTTAAAAAGTTTTTACCCATAGCTACTCTAGTGGGCTGAGGGGAGAATCCCTTGAGCCCAGGGGTTGGGGATTACTTTAGGCAATGTGGGGAGACCCTGTCTCAAACAAACAAACAAAAAGGGTAATAACAAAAGGCAAGACACTTGTCCTCTTCAGGAGGGCCTTAGTTCATTCTGAGTCCCCTCCTTGATTTGATTCCTGCAGCATGGCTCTGAAACCCTGGGTTCTGTGGCTGCCACAAGGAGAGGTACGGGCCTCCTGTGCTGGGGTGCAGCTTAGTGGCAGGGCGCTTGAGGTGGATGGAGCCCTTCATGGAAACAGGCTTCATTAGCTACCATGCTCTGGAATGAGCTGCGTTTCATGCCAGACTTTTAGTGGGCCTGGTTCAAAAGAGAGACGGAGAAGTGGTTGAATAAACAGGGTGGGCTCCCTCTGGCCTATCGTCTCTGTCCCCTGATGCCTTAGAGTCCCTGCCAGGTTTTCTGTGGGAATAGTCATTTTCCTGTGTACTTGAAATAGAAGGTGAATTCACTTTGTTTCTCCCCCCCTCCCCCTAGATTCACGTACGAAGATTATCAGAGAACCGCCGAGTGGCTTCGGTCTCACACCACACATCGACCTCAAGTGGCCGTGATCTGTGGTTCTGGGTTAGGAGGTCTGACTGCGAAATTAACTGAGGCCCAGATCTTTGACTACAGTGAGATACCCAACTTTCCCAAAAGCACAGGTATTGGCTGGGACTGTTGATGTTGATGGGTGTCCTAGTCACTGTTGCTGTGAAGAGACACCATGACCAAGGCAACCCTAATGAAAGAGAGCATTTAATTAGGGGCTCTCTTTCAGTGTCAGAGGGTTAGGCCGTGATCATCATGTCGTGGAGCATGGCGGCATGTATGGTTCTAGAGCTGTAGCTGACAGCCACATCCTAAGGCCAAGAAAGAGACTGGGCTTGCCATGGACTTTTGACACCTCAAAGCCCTCCCTCGGTGACACACTTCTCCAACAAGGCCACACCTCCTAATTCTTCTAATACTTTCAAATAGTGCCACTGGCTGGTGACTAAGCATTCAGGTATATGCACCTGTGGGGGCCATTCTTATTCAAACCACCATACTGGGCTTATGTGGACTCTAATCAAGGAGATGTTCCCACTTCTGCCCTATCATTTGACCAAAGACAAGTATAAGACAGGGAAACAGACACCATGGAGTCAGAATGGGCTTAGGAAGAAATGACCCTCTTTTCACCGTGTGTGTTGGGGTGGTGAAATTCTGTCGTGTGTTGTGTGGTTTGTTGGTGAGGTGGCTCAGCAGGGAAAGTTACCTATCCCCAAACATGATGTTCAGTCCCCAAGGCCCGTGTACTGAAAGAACTGCTCCCACTGGTCTTCACACTATAACACACTCTGTCACTCTCTCAGTCTCTGTCTGTCTGTCTGTCTCTCTCTCTTATTTCTGCTATCTATTCTGTGGCTTCAGTGGAAGAAGCACTATCTGTAGCCCCAGGACAAAGACCTGTTTCCATTGTCTTCCTGCCCTCCTTCATCTCCATCCCCGCTGCAGCCTAGACATACATGACAACAATAAGCACTGTGATCACAGAGATTAAGCTAGGAGAACACTTGGTGTACAGCGGTCTTTGGAAAGGGACCCATATGCCCCGTGTACTGTGGAGCTCTGAAATTTCCAGGGAGCTCTGGGACAGCAGCATGGAAACACTGGTTAGATTAGAAAGGCAAGGTGAGACAGAGCAAGTAAAGCACAAGAGTACTTTGTTTTAGTTTTTTTTTATTATTATTATTCCCTTTTGCTTTAAATAACTAAGTTTGGTTTACTTACTATTTATATATTTTCTTATCTATTTTCCTCTTTCCTAAGGGAGTTGAAACTTTCAATAAATACTTAAAAGCCCTTTGGGAGAGGCAAGTAGATCTCTGTGAGTTCGAGGCCAGCCTGGGCTACAGAGTGAGTTCCAGGAAAGGCGCCAAAGCTACACAGAGAAACCCTGTCTCGAAAAACCAAAATAAATAAATAAATAAATAAATATATAAGTAAATAAAAGCCCTGTGGGGTCAGTCTGGAAGACCAGAGTAGGGAAGTGTGGGAGCAAGGGGTAGGAAAGGTAACATTACAGAGAGAAGGGCAAAGGGAGATAGTAGTGGCACTGGCCCCTCCTGCCTCTCCTTCCTTCAGGGAGGAGAGCCCTGTACTAAGTGATAAGCAAGTTAATTTGAAGTTTATCAACTGACTTTTTATTGGGGGGAATTTTACAGCTATGTCAACTTTGTTCTGTTACTAGTATTTTTTTAATGATTCGTGATTCTAGTCCCTCTTCCTGACAGATCCATTTTTTAAAGGAGTGAGTATAGGGTGGCCATCCATTAGAGGACACTGTTAGAAAATGGGGATGGTAATAATGGTTAATCTTTGTGCTCCCATGCCCTACATACCCCAGTATGGGTATTGTTTCCCCCAGGACTGTTATATGGGTCAAAAAGAACAAGTTGTATGGTCTCAAATGAGCTCTTCTTCCTCGTTCATCTTTAGGATGCCAGCATATTACCAGGAGCTCCCTAGCTGGAATAAGGAGGTATACAGTTTAGTTAGAGTTAACTATCAGACACATTTTAAGAATTTGGAAAATCTTGGAAGCGGCTTGTAATTACTGAGTCCACTATTTCTAACCTTGGTTTGTACTCCCATTTGCTCTACAAGAAGAGTTTCTCTTTGATATGCCATGTATGTTGATACTCATGGAAGAGTGGATTAGGAGGTGGGAACAAAGGGGGTTGGGGGGAAGGAAGTGAGAGGAGAGGAGGGAGGGGAAACTCTGGCCAGGATGTAAATAAAACAAACAAACAAACAAACAAACCAAGCAAATAACAATCTGAGTTTCTCCATCTTTGCAAAGGTCTTTTGAAATTCTTTTTGTAATTGTGTTATATGTTCACATCAGATATTCTTACCCACATCTCTAACCTCAAGTTACATTTGTATGATTATGGTGATCTGGTCACCAGACTTCTGCTGTCTCTTGTTTAATTGTATCACCACATGTTGAACACAGTGAGTGGCTTCTAGTAAATGCCAGTGTGTGTGTGTGTTACAGGAAAGAATGATCATTTTTCTTTTTGAGGCAGGCAGGGTCTCACTGTGCATCCCTGGCTGGCCTTGAACTGGCAGGGATCTGCCGGCTGCTGCCTCCTGAGTGCTGGGTAAAAAGCGTGTGCCACCGCACCTGGTATAATCACTTTCCTTTTCCTTTTCCGTGTGCAGTGCAAGGTCACGCTGGCCGACTGGTGTTTGGATTCCTGAATGGCAGAGCCTGTGTGATGATGCAGGGCAGGTTCCATATGTATGAAGGATACTCACTGTCAAAGGTACATGGGGCACAAGCTTGGTTGGACTTGGAGGAAGATGGGAGGGCTGTCCTACTTTATTATCTAACTATTGGGCTAGGTGAATTTTTGATTTCTTGTTTTCTGGTGTGTATTATGCATGCCTTTGTGGGTAGGCTCGTGAGGTTTTGAAAAATCTCTTCTGATCTTTTGCATCTAAGGTGACATTCCCGGTGAGGGTTTTCCATCTTCTGGGTGTGGACACTTTGATAGTCACCAACGCAGCTGGAGGGCTCAACCCCAATTTTGAAGTTGGAGATATCATGCTGATCCGAGATCACATCAACCTACCTGGTTTCTCTGGTCAAAACCCTCTCCGAGGCCCCAATGATGAGAGGTGCGCATCTTAACCCTTTGCTCTGGATGCAGAGGGTCGGGGTTTGGTCCAAGAGTTGGGAAAGAAAGTTTGCTTGGTGCCGTTTATCTGAGATAACCCAGTCTGTGCTCCAGGTTTGGAGTTCGCTTCCCGGCCATGTCTGATGCGTATGACCGGCATATGAGGCAGAAGGCCTTGAGTGCCTGGAAGCAAATGGGGGAGCAGCGAGACTTACAGGAAGGCACCTACGTGATGCTGGCAGGTCCCAACTTCGAGACTGTGGCGGAGAGTCGCCTGCTAAGGATGCTGGGAGCAGATGCTGTTGGTGAGAAGGGGGATTTGGCTGGAGGTGTGAGGGAAGGATCTGGTAGGATAGCGAAGGGGAGGAAGAGGGTATGGATCTGGGGAAGGATGAATCAGATCACTAGAAAAGTGGTGACTACAGGCTTGAGCTTCCACACTGTTTCAGAATATTAGTGCCCGTGGCTGGGAGTTGGCCTCATATCATCATTTGCTACAAACAACAGAAACAGATTGTATTGGTGAAGTGTGCAAAAAAACTAGTAAGGCTATCTGAAGAGATGTCAGACAACATATGCTCAACACAAACTTAGTTGCTTCCAATGCTTTCTGAGATTTGATGAACTTATAAGAGTGGAGGGTGAGGAAAGTCACATGAGGGCCATCTACTCTTTCTCCCCATCAGGCATGAGCACGGTCCCAGAAGTTATCGTTGCGCGACATTGTGGGCTTCGTGTGTTTGGTTTCTCACTCATCACTAACAAGGTCGTCATGGATTATGCCAACTTGGAGAAGGCCAATCACAAGGAAGTCTTAGAGGCTGGGAAAGCAGCTGCACAGAAATTGGAACAGTTTGTCACCATCCTTATGGAGAGCATCCCACTCCAGGAGCACACTGCCAGCTGATTGGCCTCGGAGTGCTCTGCTGCTTCCCTGTTGGGGTCCAAGTAGCTGTCTACTCGGCTCCCTCGATGGGGCCACTAGTCTCTGCTCTTAGATCGTAGCAGAAAGGGAAGAGGAGGATCCCTGCTCTTCGCCTTCCCCGTGTCCTTACACCATTCTGATGTCTGTCCCTCTTGCCCAGTTGCCTTCTCAAAACAGCTTAACTCTCACTCCTGGAAGAGCTGACGCTCATGCCCCACCACACTTGGGATATATGCCTTCAAACAGTACCTTCTAGATCCGGAGATCATACACATGTTCCTCTGGGTTCAGTCTGCTTCCCCTAAAGCACTAGAGACCAAAGACCAACCCAATACCTCCTGGATTTTATTTAGTACCACAACGTTTTAAGAATAAAGAGATCAAACACTTTCTTTTTGTGTGTAATTGGGTACCAAGCTGGGGCATAGGCCAAGACAGGCTTGAAAAGCTTTGGGACCCCTAGTCTTGTATGAGTCTCTGGTTTTCAGAAGTAGCTAAGGATGGAGAGGAGGTGGTAGGTGGGTAGCAAAGGATGAAGGTGAAAGAATGGTGGCGTAAGGGGCGGGGTGAGCGACCACTTCTTTTATTGTTTTTGTTTTTGTTTTTCGAGACAGGGTTTCTCTGTGTAGCTTTGCACCTTTCCTGGAACTCACTTGATAGTCCAGGCTGGCCTCGAACTCACAGAGATCCGCCTGCCTCTGCCTCCCGAGTGCTGGGATTAAAGGCGTGCGCCACCACCGCCCGGCAAACTACTTTTAGACTGGTCTTCCTCCTTCGTTTCTGCTTTGCTCCGGTCACTTTCGTGAGTATCTGCATCCCACAGCTTCACGTCTGTGCCTCAGCTGCCACTTTCTTATGCATTCTTTTTATCCCCTGCTCTAATTTTTCAGTCATTAGTTTCCACTCCATCCTGGCGATGCAGCAACAAATACCTTTTGCTATTTTTCACACTGCTGGCCAGGTTCTTTGCAACCCCAGTCAAGCCTGTAAAGTTGACTCACACTCAGTTTCTCTTTAAGCACCGTGTGATGGCTCTTTTTGGTTGTCAACTTGACTACATCTGGAATTAATTAAAACCCCCAATAGAGGACACACCTGTGAGGGATTTTTGCTTAATTGAAATGAAAAAATCAACTTCTAGTCTGGACCTTTGAGGTAGGAAGTCACACCTTTAATTCAGATCCTGAGTTGGGAAGATACACCTTTAATCCATATCTAATCTGGACCACTCCTGCGGGAAGCCTTTATAAGGACATGGAAGAAGGAGGCACTTGCTCTTTGCCCGCTTGCTCTCTCCCTGCTAGCAAGTCCAGTCCTTCACTGGCCTTACATCCTACTTCAGGATTCCAGCATATACTGAAAACCAGATGAAACATCCAACCTCATGGACTGAGAAACTACTGGATTCTTGGACTTTCTGTTCATAGTCAGCCAATGTTGGATAAGCTGGACCATAACCTGTAAGTCATATCTGTCTGTCCATCCATCCATCTACCTACCTACCTACCAATCTATCATCACCTTGCTTTCACCTTGCTAACAACACATTAAGGAAACTGCACTACCTTGTCATCCAAAACTGAACAAATCTTAGGAGACAAGAGAATGGCTCAAAATCAAGGGAACTAGATCTGGAAGGATGCCCTAATCAAAAGAATTTCTGGGAAAAACTAATGAGTCCACTCTTGTTGAGAGGCCTGCAGGGTGCCTGTAAATGGACTGGGTTTCCTTGGTTTCATGGAAGGTATCAAAACTTACATTCAAATTGTATTTTTTCCTTGATTCTACCATGGCCAGCTTTATCATCAACAAATACTTATGTACTTACTATGTGTGGTTCATTGTCCTAAACAGTCATAACATAAGCTAGTATAAGAGGAAGTGGGTGGGATACAGAAAATGTATATAAAAAATAAACAGCAAGGCTAAAGTAGTCATGCCTTTTGTTTGTCAATGACTTTTTACTAATCTTTTTTTTTTTTTTTTTGAGCTGAGGATCGAACCCAGGGCCTTGCACTTGCTAGGCAAGCGCTCTACCATTGAGCTAAGTCCCCAACCCCTTACTGTGGTGGTATTGTGTTCCCCAAAATATTGTGCACCCTAATAAACTTCTCTGGGGTCAGAGACAGAACAGCCACTAGATACAAAGGCTAGAAAATGGTGGCACTTACACCTTTAATCCTAGCACTCCAGAGGTAGAAATCCCTCTGGGTCTCTGTGAGTTCAAGGCCACATTGGAAATGGCCAGGCATGGTGACACACGCCTTTAATCCCAGAAATCCGAGCCTTTAATCCCAGGGAGTGGTGGTAGAAAGCAAAAAGGTATATAAGGTGTGAGGACCAGAAACTAGAAGCATTCGGCTGGTTAAGCTTTCAGGCTTCTAGCAGCAATTCAGCTGAGACCCATTCTGGATGAGGACTCAGAGGCCTCCAGTCTGAGGAAACAAGACCAGCTGAGGATCGGGCGAGACTCTCTAAGATTCCTGCTACACCTTACTAATCTTTTTTAACTCTATATTATCATGATTCAGAATCATCTTTTTCCACTAAACTTTGAGGACACCCCAATAATTTTTTTTAAGGAAAATAAGGAATACAATAATATGTGGAAAGCAGCATACTGTAAGAGCTAATGATCAGATCTGCTTCAGGAATTCAAAGGAGAACTAACTTGGGAGTGGGGGAAGAGGGTGTGGAAATGTATTCCTGAGACTTGAGTTAAGAAAGACAGGTGCTGAAGATATCCCCGAAAGCACTACTTAAACACATTTGGGAATGTTTTATTATTTAAAACAAAATGGCTAAGCTGAAGAAATGAACAGAAAGGTAAGAGGTAAAGTAGGAAAAGGAAGACGTTCAGGCCCCTACTCTAGGCTGAGGTATAAAAACTGCATTTTCTAGTCTAAATAGATGGCCATTGAAGTCCAATAAACTAAAGACCTACAGCTAACAATTGCACCGATTATTTTGTCTGCCTAAAATGAAGCAAAAAGTGCTATTTTTCTCAAATGGTAATTTTTGCAGTAGAGTCTTGTAGCCCTAAGCAGACTGGGACTCAACTCACTGTGTTGAGCTACAGCTTTTAAAAAGGCTTGAAATGGGGGCAGGACAGTACAAAAGGAGGAGCAAATGAGAAAGACACATCATGACATATATGTGTACTAACCTAAAAGATGACCGCAAAAGGCTTTTTGATGGTGAAACTATGTTCACCTAAAGTGAACTCTAGCATAGAAAAATTGTTAATATTAGATATTTAACCTTTTCTTGGGTTGCAGGGTTTTTTTTTGTGTTAGCTGTTAGAGGCTGTGAAGACAGCTTAGTGGTAGAGCACTTGGTTTGTGTGTGCCTAGCTTCAGGGCCCAGCATCACACACACACACACACACACACACACACACACACACATAAAATCAGTAAATCTAATTTTAAAACCTTGCAATGGGTGGTATAATCCCATAGTCAAAAAACTAAGCACTAGCTGGACACAGTGGCACAGGCCTTTAATCCCAGCACTCAGTAGATGCAGGCAGGAGGATCTCTGTGAGTTCAAGGCCAGCCTGGTTGGTCTGCATAGTGGTTTCTAGGACAGCTCGGAATATACTGAGAGACCCTATCTCAAAAACCAAACCAAACCAAACCAAACCAAACCACCTAAGTCCTACAAAAATGTAGATGATGAAAATTCTCACCATGACAACCAATATTCTAGTTTTGGTTGCTTTTATCCAAGATTTAGGCTGATGAAATGAACACAGCTTTTCTACTTCTACTATACATGCCAGGTAGTGTGCTAGATGTACTGGTCTGCATCATGCTCCTTTTAATCAACGTATTTTGGAGAGACTTTACACCAGTAAATTGGGTGTTCCCTTGATAACGTAAGTCAATGCAGCCAAGAATACATTTTATTGTCTTACTTTGCGGGGAAGCAAAGGAAGTGTGAACAAAACTCTCCAGAAAGAAGCTACCCTGCAAACTGAACCTTCAGCAAAGCTGACTCTTAAGAGCTGTAGTGACTTGGGGGAGTTCGCGCTGTTACAAGTCCAGAGGCAAATGACCTTGGGCCACCTTCAGTCCTCTTAACAGCCATTCACTGGCCTTCTTTGTCGCTGGCTGAAAGCTTTGTGGCTACTGGGTAGGTCACTTGCAATGTACCAACTGGGCCTCAGTTTCCCTTCGGTAAACCAGTGGTTTCCACCAACCAAAAGCTAAAAGTGTCATCAGATAACATCTAAGACCTTAGCAAAGCTTTCCCCACTTGGTTGTAGCCTGCTTCTTGAATGTCTCTACTTAATGGATTTATTCATTTCCTCATTCATTTATTTATTGTGTGTGAGCATAGTGTGCCATCATGCGTGTGGAGGTCAGAGAACAGCTTTGCGGGTTCTCATTTTCTTTATGGGTCACAGGGGTCAAACTTGGGTTGTCAAGCTTGGTGGCAAGTACCTTAATTTGCTGAGCCATCGTACCGCCCGTGAATTGTGTCTTGATGGATGACTTCCTTTGCTTTGTTACTATAACAACTTCACGAGACTCTTCCATGTTGGAACATGGAATTTGGGGTAACCTAAATCTGTGTTCCGGGGCCACTGTCACTCGTATTTGGCTCCAGGATAAACTATCTTTTCTCCGCTTTGGGTTGGGAGCTGTGTTTCTGCGACCACAGAAAATTCTGGTATTAATTTTTTGTTTCTTTTTTTTAAAGCTGTTTCCTAATGCGTAGATTGATTGTCTATGGGAACGAAAGAACAATGTCAGCACACAGAGGATAAGGAAAGGTTACCTCCCCTCCAGAATAGCCAGAGGGTAGGAAAGAGACAATGCCACCCTCTCCCTGGTGTACCTTCTACCTAATTTTGATTTGCCTGAGATCTGTGTGGCCCTTTTCCTGGTAAATTGCATATGCTTCATGTAATAATATTTTGTTTCTAAGGAACATCTTTTGAACTAACACTGGCTGTATGCCTGGTTTTTCTGCCACTGTTAATTTGTATTTCAATAAAAATGCAAATGTTCTTTTCTATAACCTGTCTCCCTCATTTTTAGGTTTGGCCTAAATTAGATGGAATATTTTTCCAGACTCATTTGCCTTCCTGCGTCAGACCAAAGAAGCCCTTCATTTGGCTTCCTCTTTCCTTCCCTTTGTCAGTGTGCTGGGTTCTTGCCTGGCTTATTTCACTTGCCAGTTCCCTCCTTTCCCAGCTCCCTTCTCTGGCTCGTTTCTCTGGTTGTGTGTTGGGGGTAGGACACTGTTTTACTTGTGAGCTAGCGGCTCTGGGCTTTGGTTTCCCCTTCCCCAGTTTCGTTCTGAACGCTGCTGTTCCTAGCTCCTGCTGTGGCTTGAAACAAAGGGTGAATGGCATGCTGTACAGCTGTAGCCTGACCTGCTTTGGTTCATTAAAGGTTCCTTACCAAGGCTTGCCTAAGGCCGTTTCTAGCTCAGAATATGAATCATCTCTCTGCTGGAAGAAACAGTACACAGTCACTACTGTTCTATCTCCCAACGCCAACAAAGCATGGAGATCATTTCATTGCAATCAGGGGATAAAGGTGGTATATTGTTATTTTTTTAATTACATTTATTTATTTATTTATTTGGTGTGTGTGTGTGTGTGTAGACAAGTACAAAGGTGTGGAGATCAGAGGACAGCTTGAGGAATCTCAGCTTTCACCACGTGACTCCCAGGACTCAAAGGTTGTCAGGCTTGGCAGCAAGCAACTTTACCACTGAGCCTTCATTCTCCTGCCTCAGACCAAAGAACCCCCTCCTCCATCTGGCTTTCACATTCATTCCCATTGTCAGTGTGCTGGTTTCTTGCCTGGTTTATTTCACTTGCCAGTTTCTGCCTTTCACAGCTCTGTTCTCTGGCTCTTTTCTCTAGGCAGCATTTTGCCTCTTGTTTTTGTTTTTAAGAGTCGGGGTTTTACGTAGCCCAGGCTGGCCTTAAAGTTTTTATGTAGCTGAGGATGACCTAGAACACCTGATCCTTTTGCCTCTACCTCCTGCATGCTTAGATCACAAGCATATGTCATCACAGACAGCTTCAGGTGTTATTTTTAGCACAGGTGTTTTAAATATTCTCACTCTGAACATAATGAAATGCTAGGGAGCCTCTCAAGCTCTTGAGATGCAAAGCTGAGTAAAAGTGTCAGAAGTTTCAGGTGGGTGGCCACTAGGTTTCCTTGGATGCCTGTTGCTCTTCTCCCTCACAAAGACAGGGACAGCTAATCCCAAAGATGGAAAGAGAAAGACTGCCAACTCAAATCATCACGGCCACATGAATTCAAGCAACCAATTAATTAAAACAAGCTTTTTCATTTGAGTACACGGGCTGCCTCCCCCTACGGCGGGCTTGAGAGGTCAGTATGGAATATGAGAAAGACAAGGCCTTTAAAAGCTCAGGAGTCGGGGCTTTCAAATGGGGGATTTGGAGGGCAAAATAGGTGGGGTCACAGGAGCAGAACATAAGCATAACAAGTTAGTCCCTCCTGAAACAAGGACATGCTTGCAAAGTAGACCAAGCAAGGTAGTCACGGGTAGTCACATAACCTTTTGTAACAAAGGTAGGGTTGCAAGATGGTTATAAACAACTTTTTGAAACAAAGACATGATTGCCATTCCTGGAACATGCAGCACAGAACCATTTATAGTTAAGGTTACAGGTGGGCATAGCCCAATCCTTGAGAAACAGAGGTTTAATCATAAACAGGAATGAACCAAGCTTGTCTTTACTATAAGATGGCTTTTAAGCCTAAGATGGAGGCAGGCTAATTATTCAGAATCACCCTCAGATTTATGAAGTACCTTTGCCCTGATGAACCAGCCTGCCTCCTTCATCATCACTATGACTCTACTGATGTTTGTCAACAGTATGGCTGGTTGGCTTTGCAGAACCATAATGTTTATTTACAAATCTGCACTGCATTTATCTTGTGCATTTTTTCTACTGGTTTTGAACTTCGGTCTTTTTCAAAATTTACATTTACTTATTGTAGGAGGGCATGAATGTACCACAGCGCACATGTGGAGGGTTCTCTCATTTATCTGTCTAGAGCTTGGGTACTGAAGTCAGGTTGTTGTGCTTGGCGGCAAATGTCCTTCCCTACTGAGCCATCTTGCTCACCTCACCCATTCTATTCATTACTTATGTGGTGCTAGAGTGCTAAGCAAACACTCTTATCACAGAGCTATCTCAGCCCATAACTGTATCCTTCCAATAATAACACTGTAGCTTGAACTATAATTGGTCTTAATAATAAAAACCTGGAGTCAGATATCAGGGTGAAAGCTGAAAGATCAGAGAAGCAGAGCAGCCAGCCACTAGAGACTTCTTACCTCTAGGAATCCTGATTGAAAGGGGCTGAGCTCCTATCTCTACCCTGCCTTATCACTTCCTCTCTCCGCCCAGCTATATCACTTCCTGTTTCCTCCTCCCAAGTGCTGGGATTAAAGGCATGAGATCCTAAGTGCTGGGATTAAAGGTGTGTGCCACCACCGTCTGGCCTCTAGTGGTTAACTCTGAACTCTGATCTCCAGGCAAGCTTTATTTGTTAGAGCACAAACAAAATATCACCACATAAAATGTGTTATAAAAGGAAAACAGATGTACTAACATGTACTCAGGTGGGAATGCCAGGAAGTGTGTGCATATGTATACCTATGTACACACACTTGGAAGTACACATATGCAGCTCCGAAACTCACAATCAGTCAGAAGCATTTTCATATTCTTGTCAGGGCCCCTAGAATTGTTTTAGGCTGCTGATGAGAAATGCCCCCGCAGACTCACAGTTTTGAACACTTGGTCTCTAGTGGGCGAGGATTTGAGGAGGTCGTGGAACCTTTAGCAGGTACAGCCTTGTTGGAGGAAACACATCACTGGGGGAAAGATTTGACTCCTCATCTCCTGCTGACTTTCTCTGCTTTCTGTGTGTGGTTGGAGATCTCTCAGCTTTTTCCCCTGCCCACCTCTGGTGCCATGCCCCCCTCACCGTTATGGACTCTCCCTCTGTGACTGTGAGACAAAATAAACTCTTTTCTTCCAGAAGTCACTTTTGGTCATGGTGTTTTATCATAACCGCATATCATAAAAGGTAGAGTACGCGTATTCATTTACTTCAGTGATCTAGTGTTGGGAGTATAGAGAAAAGCCATGTGACAGTGTTGCGATTGTCACATTTAAATTAAGGGAGTCAGACTACAAATAAATGCAAGTGTAAAAATTATCTAAGTTAATAATAAGCAAAAAGGAAAATATTGGGGCCTGAAGAGATGACTCCACAATTAAGAACAATCACTGCTCTTATAGAGGACCCAAGACTGGTTCTCAGTACCTGCATGGTGGATCACAGCCACCTGTAACTCTAGTTCCAGAGGACCCAGTGCCCTCATCTAACATCTGTCTGCAGGCTCAAGCACTCATGAGTTGCATATAAGTACAACCAGTCATGCACACACACACATAAAATAATTTTTTTTTTTTTTAAGAACAAGGAGAAAATAATGAAGCCAGATGTGGTGGTATACACTTGTAACTCAGGTCTTTGGAAGGTAGAGACAGGAGCATCAGGAGTTCAAGGCTATATAAGTTACTTTTGGATTGCTGTGATAGGACATTGTGACCAAGGCAACTTATAGAAGGAAGAGTTTATTGGGGCTTACGGATCCAAAATGCTAGAATCCATGATGGCAGAGCAAAGGCAGCATGAGGTAGATGCAGCAGCTGGGGCAGAGGCGCCTCTTAAATTGCAAGCACAAGACTTGTGTGAGCTTGCGTGTGCACATGTGTGTGCGCGCACCCCCCCACACACACACAGAAGAGAGAGAGAGAACACTGGGAATAGCATGTGACTTTTGAATCTCATTTCCAGTGACATACTTCCTAGAGCAAGACCAGACTTCCTAAACTTTCTCAAACAGTGCCACCAGCCAGGGACCAAGCATTTAAATGCTTGAGACTATGGGGGGCATCCCCTTCAAACTACTACAGAGGAGGAAGAAAAGAAGAATAAAAAAAGTCAAGACAATGAAGAGAAGACAAACCGAAAACAAGTACAGAAGTGGTTGCTTCTTGGAGCAGCATTTTTTTCCTGAGCCATTGTGGCTTTTCACTGGGCAGCAGGATCCCTCAGGCCAAGGAAACTGTGGGAAGCGGCTAAACTCATGAGAAGCCACACAAGGGAAAGGCTCACCAACCACTGTTCTGCTGCCCCACAGCTGACCAATGAGGCTGTCCCGAAGGATCCCTGTGCCTGCCTATCTGGGGTATGTGAGAGGTTTCCAGTGTCTCCTCCACATCACTTCTCCAGAACGGTGAAGGAGACTTCCTGGGACTCAGAACCAACTTGAGGCTTCAGAGCGCATTATCTGTGGCTTGAGGAGCTAGTATAGCCTACCTGGTGGGTCTGTGGGAAGATGCAATCTGTGCACATGCCTAACAAAAATAAAAATTATAGGGGTCGGGGAATTGGCTCGATAGTCAAGAGCACTTCCTGCTCTTGCAGAGGACTGGACTTCATTCCAAGTGTGAATGTCAGATAGCTCACAACTGCTTGCACCCCCAACTCTGGAGGGTCTGATATCTCTGGTCTCCTTGGGACCCTGCACTCACATTCACATACCCATACTCAGGCACACACACACATACACATAGTTTTTAAAATTTAATCTTTTAAAAATAAATAAACAGTTACAATGAGATAACACTTCACTAGTGACTTGGCTCAATGCTGCATTTGCCTTGATCCTAAAATCCATCCTTAGCACTGAAGACGATGAGCCATGAGGTAGCATTTCCACTTGCTAGAACGGCTGTGATAAATAAGACCAATATTAGCAAGTGTTGACAAAGATGCCAAGAAACAGTGCCCTTCCCTGTTGCTAGCAGGACTGAAAATTGAGTTGACTGACCATTTTAGAAAGCAAGTTGGTTATTTTCAAAATGTTTAGCACAAGGGGCTGGAGAGATGACTCAGTGACTAAGAGTATTGGGTGCTTTTCCAGAGGTCCCAGGTTCAAGTCCCAGCACAGATGCAGTCCTTCACAACCATCTTTAACTATAGTTTTAATGAGCCTTGATTCTGGCCTCTGTGGGCACTTCTGGAATGTGGTGCAAAAAGCATACACATGAAATGAAAATAAAGCTCAGCACGAGGTCCATGCTTAGCTACACCTTTTTAGGCAGGTAACCATGGATCAATGTGCCAGGCCAATCAGCTGGTTAAAAGATACACCAAACCTGATGGAAAGAAATCCAAATTGCTCTGGACACAGCAATAGCGTGTTCTTTAATGAGGTCAACGGCATCTTTGGGAAACGATCCCCAAGCCTATTATGTTCTTGTGGGTGCGGTATTTCATCCTAGGGTCAAATGAAAAAGGGAGGTGTGAGGAGATCATGATGCCAAAACTTGCCTGTGTATTTTATGCCTTCTCTCTCTCCTTCTAAGATTTTCCTATTTCCATGGCTTATACGTCTGAATGTTTGGTTTCCAGTTGTTGGCATGTTTAGGAAGGATTAGGCGATGTGGTCTTGCTGGAGGAGGTGTGTCACTGGGGTGGGCTTTGGGATTTCACAAGTCCAGGTCAGCCCCAGTCTCACTTTCTTTCTGTCTCCATCTTGAAGATCAGATGTAGGTGCTCAGCTACTGCTCGAGGGCTGTGCTTGCCTACCTCCGGCTGTGCTTCCCGCCATGATGGCCACAGGGATTCACCCTTTGAAACTGTAGGCAAGCCTCCAATTAAATGCCTTTTTAAGTTGCTTTGGTCATGGTGTTTCATCACAGCAATAGAAGAGTAACTAAGGCGCGTGTACAGAGAGACATCCACAGTAGCACTATTCATGATAGATGGAACCCAGAAACAACCGAAGTGTCCATCAGAGAGTGAATGAATGCATTTTTGTGTATGTCGGCCTCTTTGATGGCATACCAAAACACTGACACAGATCTCAACATATGCTAAGTAAGTGACCATGGATTTGTGATTCTATTTACATAGAATGTTCAGGAAAGGCATTTACAGAGATAAAAAAATAGATTAGTAGTTTCCTGTGGTTCAGAGTAGAACAGCAATTAATATAAACTAGCCCTAAAGCTCTCATCTCTAGTATTAAAATAGTCCAGAACTGACTGATGGTGATAGTTGAAGCACTAAAGTGTCTAAAAACCACTGGGTCGTCCACGTGAAGCAGGTGAATTCTATTGTATGCAATACACCCTAATAAGATGTATATAGTCGGAAGTTTTCTCCGGTCCCAAGTTCCTCTGGTCCCGCCTGGCCCTGAGGTCCGGCAGCCATTTATAAAGTAAGAGGCTGAATATTATTTACAAACTGTATAGTCTATGGCAGGGCTCTTGCTTGCTAGCTAGCTCTTATATCTTAAATTAACCCATTTCTGCTCATCTATGTATTGCCACGTGGCTTCGTGGCCTACTGGTACTTTCACATCTTTCTTCTCCTGGTGGTGGCTAGCGGTGTCTCTCTCTCCTCTCCTTTCTTCTCTCTGTATATCTGCTTAGAATTCCCACCTGCCTCTAAGCTGCCTTGCCATAGGCCAATGCAGCTTTATTTATCAACCAATCAGAGCAACACATATTCACAGCATACAAAAAGACATCCCACAGCAGATGTTTTATATTATTTATTTGCTTAAGACAAGATCTCCCTCAATAGCCTAGGATGACCTAAAACTCACATTGATCCTCCTGTCTCAGTCTTCCAAAAGCTGAGATGATAAGCACACATCATTTCACCTACCTTAATAAAATGGATTGGGAGCTGGGCATGGTAGCATGTACCTTTAGTCCCTGCACTTGGAAGGCAGAGGCAGGTGGATCTCTGAGTTTGATGCCAGCCTGGTCCACATGTAGAGGGAATTGCAGGACAGCTAGAGCTACAAGAGAAATTTTGTCCTGAAAGCATCAAAATAAATAAAATAAGATGGATTGGGGCTGGGGGAAGACAAGTGATGATGTACTGGTCCTTGCAGACTCTGGTGGACAGGAGAGCTCTGTGACTCCCACAGTTACACAGTACCTGTCAGGTGCTGCTTAGGAACCACCTGGCTGGATTAGCATCAGTGAGGTAAAACTAGATCTTGGGGCTGCAGCAAGGAGCCATCCCTGTAGGCAAAGTCAACACTGAGATCCCCAAGACACATTCCAGAGAGGAGTAAAGCTGTATCAAAGGTCAGACATCGTCAGGTTTTCACCCACTTTACTGTTACTTTAACACTCTGATTTGAGAACATCACAACATAGAACAAATACTAGAAAGGAATGAGTGGTTAATACTGAAAAATATATTGCATATATGGATGAAATTGTCAAAGAATATATAAAAAATAATTTAAAGAAAAAGTATCATATCTACATTGTTAACTATCTTCACAGCAAATGTTGGTGATCCTGCTGGTTCCTGACTATCGATTGGCAGAAGGCGTTACTCTTTTCTTTCCATGTCCCCACAATTTCCCGTCTTTCTATCCTGCCTCAAATAAAGAACTTATTACATATTAATAACAATATTATTAATTATAGTAATAATATTAATTATATACAATAGATAATTTATATAATAAATCACTGCTATTATTTTATGTGGTGGAAAATACTTTGGAATAAAAAGGTGTCAACCAATGGGGACTTGAGTGTGGTATGGAACTAATAAAGCAGGAGAACAGGGCAGAGAAGTGAGGAACCTCACAAAGGCTGCAACATCAGCACGTGTAAAGAGCAGGCTGGCAAACAGGAAGGCCGGAACTCCTAGCAGAATCCCACTAAATCTGGCCACTGGCATCGGTGCAAAGCACTCAAAAGTGTCTGGCATTGACCTGTGGCTCATTGCAATACAAATACACACACACTTGCTCAGGGGATTTGAGACACTGACTGAGGAGGAATTGAAAGATGGAGAAAGTTATGTACATGAAAACAAAGAGATCTCCAGAGTCTGGGTGAAGTCTCCAGCCAGCTAAAGGTCAGATTTCCCGATACAGCACTGGTGATGAGTCTCAGTAGGTAAAAAAAACACTTGCAAGCAAACTTGAGGACCCAAGTTCAATCCCTGCATCCCATGGTGGAAGGAGAGGAACAATTTGAGAATGTTTTCCTCCAACCTCCAGATTGTGTGCTATGGCACATGCACATGCACACGCACACGCACACACACACACACACACACACACACCTGCATTCAAACAACATACACACAACAACAATAATACATTTTAAAAATAATTCTAACACAATGAACATTTATTAAGGCCTTGTTCTTTTCCCAGCTTTAAGCCCACATTTTCTAGGAATCTTACTGTTAGGATCCTGCCCTCACTCCTGCACATGCGCAGCTCAGGGTCTTGCATCTTATGTCATCAGCAGGCGCTGGCGACTATGTAAGTTGGGCGTGGTCACACAATCTGTGCCTTAAAAGCCTGATGCAGACCCCACGCTCTCTCTGCTCTCTGCTCCTTGCTCTGTTCTGCTCCTCTCTTCCCCCACCCCACCATCTTTCTCTCTCACCAGTCCTGATCCCCTCCCCTCCCCCTTTTCCTCCTAATAAAGCTCTGAATACTGATAGTGGGTTCTGTTGTGACCATGACCTTTCCACGCCACAACCAGTGCTACTTATCATCCTTTCACTTACCCCAACCACTATTCATTGTATTTCCCATCCCCCTTATATACCCCTAGTGGTTCTGGCTTTGCTTTATCAGATTATTATTCCATCAGAGACATGTCTGGAGCCACTTTTATTAAAAAGAAATAATAAATACATGCTAGAAAAGAAATGGCTCAGTGATTAAGAGTATTGACTGCTCTTCCAGAGAACTGGTGTTCGAGTTCCAGCTCCCACATTGATGGCTCACAATGGTCTGTAACTCCAGTTCTAGGGGATTCAATCAATGCCCTCTTCTGGCTTCCGAGGGCATCAGGCATGCACACACACACATAAGAAAAGGAGAAAAAAAAAAAAAAAACCTTAGCAGCCCTTTCAGATGTACACTGAAAGCCACCAAAATGGCAAATATAGCTCCTCTTAAGACGTTTAACGGCAGCTCTCCCTTGAGAATTCCATGCTCACACTGGAGTGTGTCTTATTGTTTCCTCAAGCATCTCGCTTTCTCTCAACATCCATGGTCAGAATCTGTGTCAAAAGCATCTTTGGGTGGACTGCAGCTTCGAGAAGCCATGCCCATGCTTTCACCAAGCCATACTCGCCCTCCAGCAACTCTCTTTCCATTTTTAATGACAGCTCCTTTCATATTGGCTCATCCTGGCTTTATTTTATTTTTCTGGTTGAAGCCAAGGATCCAGTTTCACCCAAGGCCCCTAAGAGATGAAGAGAACTTCCCAGACTGCTGGAGGTGACAGAGTGGAGCTGCACCTCTGTTTCCGACACTGTTCACATGAGATGCACAATGATGCATAAAGCTGTGAGGAGAACTGTGTGCAGCAGAGCACACATGCAAAGCCTGCGGTGTGCTAATGAGCCCAAAGTGACAAGAGCAGGAAGTACAAACTGGTCAGCCAGTCTTCAGGAAGCAACCTTGGAATCAAGCAGTTCTAGTTCTTATCCTTGGCCACAGGCCACAAATATCCTTGGTTATGACTTTGGCCAGAGGCAAAGCATTCCAGAAGAGAGCGCCCTAGTTCCTTGCTGGTTTCTTGTGATTTTTCTCAATTCCTCTTTACACAACAGATGAGCACCTCAACACCCACCCACCCCTACTCGCGTCTTGGAAACTACGTGTGAGGATCTGACTGAAACCGAGAAGCACCTGGACCCCTTGTTGGTACGCCAGCTGTTCTGATGGCCTACCTGTGCCTCACCGGGTTTCAGCCATCACTTCCTGTAAAACAGTTCCCAGTAGCCGCTCGATATATGCTGGCCTCACAGACAACAGCCTGTGAATTTCATTCTTTGAGTTGGTGAGACAAAGACGCCATTGGATTCCTTTAATGTTGTGGATGAGAAAGCTTCTTTCATTCCCAGAGATCACAATTGTCCCTGTTTTACAGGGACATTTTCTTTTTTTCTTTTTTTGAGATAGGGTCTAACTATGTAGACCAGGCTGGCCTCAAACTCAGAGATGGCCTGCCTCTGCCTTCTGTATGCTGGGCCTAAAGGTGTGCACTACCATGCCCGGCATGGACCAACATTTTATTTTCCTGCTTAAACTTTACCTTCTTCATCTTTCTCTTCCTGCCTTCTGAACTCAGCTCTGTACCAAAGGTTGGAGGTCTGATGGGCGCTGGTCCCTATCTCTTCCCTTTGACACACTCCCCTTTCGCCCTGGATTGTATGCTAGTGTGAATGGAGACTCCTGAAAAGAAGCTGTGCCTGCAGAAACGGATTGGCTGGTTAGAATTTCAGTCCTGTGGAGAGACTGGAATGTTGCAGGTCCAGATGCTAATGACCTTATCTTGGGCTAAGTTTTAGCCACAGTCCCACCCCACTGAATTCCTTGACCACCTCTGTGTCTGAGCTAATAACATGTTGTAACTAACAGGAAAAAAAAATCTTTTAGAACCTATTAACTTAGCAGACCACTAGCTTCCACCAACCTGAAAGCTAAGAATGTCATGAGACACATCTTGGGCCTGTAGGAAAGCTCCCCCATCTCCCTGTCCCTGTCTCTCCGATGGACCCACCAGTGTATTTTAAACTTGCTTTGATTTATGGATTTCTTTGTTCTGTAAAACTATAAAACTTCATGAAATTGCTTCCACATTGGAACACTGACTTTGGGGTGGCTTTTAACTCTGTGTACCCAAGCCACGATCACTGAAAATGGCTGAGGAATAAACTATCTCTTTTTCTCTTTAAGATACGAGCTGTGGTTTTTTGCGTTGACCTTCTCCCTGCCTTTCTTTCTACGGCTAGGGCCCTTGTGAACAGAGAGAACTTAGGTGGGCAGAGGTTGCCTGGGGCCTACACCCTGCCTCTTAAGAGCCACTGCCAGCATTTACTGATTTACTGCTCCTTCTGATGCTGTGTGGAGGTATAGGAACGGGTTTCTTTTCTCTACCAATGAAATAGCTAAAAGGCAGGACACGTTTGAAAGTCAAGCAAAGGCAACGTTTATTAAAGGCGGACACATCGTTTAGAGTTTAAAAGAAAAGCCTCCCGAACTGTAAATTTCAGCAGCTTCCCAGAGGAGGAAGACTGAGGGGAAAAAGCAGAAAAGGCCATTTTGAGTCAAGCTGGTTCAGAGGTCAGCCACACGGCAGCAGGCATCTTTATAGACTGAGCAAGGAAGCCCAAAGTGCCTGGAAAAGGCATATGTAGGCTCTGGCCAAACAAACAGGAAAACAGAAAACGGGGTAAGTTGCAACTTTCTGAGTCAGCACTAGGCGGAACCTCACCGAGCTAAGCAACAAGACCCAGGCTTCCTTCCCTTCCAGCTCCTGCAATCACACTCTGCTGGCCTGGCTGGCCGGGCTGCAGTCCCACCCATTCCCTCCATTACTCACTGTCCACTTGGCTGCCTTGGGCTCCTGGCCATGGCAGGCCTGCCCTGCTCTCCAACCATCCATCCCTCCACCCCCAGCCCCATCTGATCTTCTCGGATGTCCCGTGAGGAAGGGGGAACCTTAGACTTTGTTTAAATTTCAATACCCCCTCACTGCTGTCACCTCTATCCCAAGTGACTGCCCCTCAGCTCCACTATGTAGTCCTGGCTGGCCTGGGATTCTCAGAGACCTATTTGTCTCTGCCCTCCTGAGTGCTGGGATTAAAGGCAAATGCTGTTAATCCCAAAGATGGAAGGAGCAAAATCAAGGAACCAAATCATCACTGCCAAATTAATTAAAGCAAGCAATTAATTAAAGCAAGCTTTTTAAATCGTGCACATGGACAAGGGCAAGATAAGGATTTTTTTTTTTTTTTTTGGTTTTTTTGAGACAGGGTTTCTCTGTGTAGCTTTGCGCCTTTTCCTGGATCTCACTCTGTAGACCAGGCTGGCCTCAAACTCACAAAGATCCACCTGCCTCTGCCTCCCGAGTCCTGGGATTAAAGGCGTGCGCCACCAACGCCCGGCTAAGATAAGGATTTTTATAGCTCAGGGATAGGGGGTTTCCAAATGGGGGATTTGGAGAGCAAATAGGCAGGATTACAGGAGCAGCATAATAAGGTGGTCACAACAGCCTTTTGAAACAAGGTAGGGTTGCAAGGTGGTCATAACAACTAAAGACATGGTTGTCATTTCCAGGAATAGGCAATACAGAACCGTTTGTAGTTAAGGTTCCCTGAGAAACAGAGGCTTAATCATAAACAGGAATGAACCTAGTTTGTCTTTACTATAAGATGGTGTTTAAGCCTAAGATGGAGGCAAGCTGGTCCACAAGTGCCACCACACCTGGCCCAAATTTATCTCCTGCAAACTTTGGAAAGGTACAGTAAGACAGGAAAGAGATTCTCCTGAAGAGTAGAAGAGCTCTAAAAATAAGAACTTGAAGGGGCTGGAAAGCTGGTTCAATGCTTAAGATCAGGGATGCTCTTCCAGGGGACTGGTTTCAGTTCCCGGCATCGGCATGGTAGCTCACAGCCATCTCTGGTCCCTGGGGATCCGATGTCCTCTTCTGGCTTGTGTACAGAAACCTCCCATGCCTACAAACATTTTTTTAATAATTAAAAAAAAAGAAGATGTTGTTGCTAATATTCTGAAGAGCTGAGTCAGAGACCAGGGAATTACTGGTTAGGCTTTACAGAGAAACTTTTTACCCGTGATGTCCAAAATACTTTTCAAGTCATGTCATCCAAAACATTAGGGCTGGGTTGATTCACAGAGTGGGATGTCACAGCACTGCTGTGTTACAATAATTGCATAGTCACAGACCTCCATTTCTTTTGACCTGCTGCAGGGTGAGATTCAAGTTTCCAGAGACCAGGTTCCAGAGAAACACGAAAGAGCAACTTCTTAGCTTAGTGACTAGCTTAGCTCAACTTCAAGCCAGCGTTTCTGTGAGGCTGACCTCAGGGGACAGTGAGTGACTCAGATGATAGGTGGGGTAGGAACCTTACAGGAGCAGGGGAGGCTTGTGGGTGGGATACTTGTGCACTCGGTGGTGAAGGAAGCCATTTGTTCTGGTAGAGCAGTTTAAGGGGCTGTTTTGTGTGGGCAGTAGTTCACGAAGGAAGTGTTTGGGGGAGGCTGAAGGAACTAGTGATTCCCATTGAGGAATATGGTCTGTAAGGGGTTTATTTTGCTGAGTCCCAGATGCAAGGGTGTAGTGGGAAACAGCCGAGAGACAGAAGAATAGGTCTTTGTGTTGCTTAAGTTTTATATAAATACTATATGGATACAAAAGCAATACTTATGAATGTAGAACAATTCACAATATAACAACAAAAAGAACCCATCCTCCCAGCCAAAGACATTCTTAGGAGTTATAAGTGAGCCCATATTTGGGGAACAATGTTTTAAACATATTTGTCATTGATGTTTTAGGCAGAACATCCTTAAGCTTAGGGAAGATTGTGTGATGATCACTCTTGTGCCTTTCACCTAATCCTTTACCTCACTGACTACTCACATACTACCTCACCCCAGGTCATTTGAAAATAAGTCTCTGCAGACACTCTGTTGGTTCACCTTTGACTACTTTGGCATGCCTCGGCAAGGACAAGGCTATTCTCTCAGATAACCTCACCACGATTCTGTCCATTCTGTTGGATCTTTGTGTCTTAATTACCAGTCTGTCTTATGACAGTTCTAAATTCTTTCCTTCTTCTTACTTCTCTAGCTCTTGTCTTTTGAAAGTGGAACCTCAGTTGTTTATCTAGGCAGCCAGGGCAAAAACAGTGTAGTCTACAGTCCTGGGGGATTAGAACGAGACTGGGAAAGTGTGTCTGGTAGCCTGAGACCTAAGAACCTAGGAAGGATGACAGAAAGGCATCTTTGTGTAGACAGGGATGTCTAATGTTTTTTCCCACCCATGGAGTTCATCTCAACTCCCTTTCTCCAGACACTGCCCTGGGATCTCTGACTCCTCAGCTATCCTAACTCCTATGTCAGTATCTGCCAATCAAGTGAACTTGACCTTTGGTCTCATGAAAGTTCTGAAAAGGTGGTTTTTTTCATTGATAAATTGTTCTCTTCCTAGGTTTTGTAACTGATCATCAAGCTGATAGGAGCGAGCGGCTTGTTGATCAGGTGCCCTTACCCGGAAGCTCATGGACTTCCCAAGGAACGGAAGGGCTAGTTTCTCAGATATCAGATGCCTTGACAATCATTGTTAATAAAGACAAAATACATCTCTCCAGCCTGAAATTACTTCTACTATGATGATTCTTTGTGTGGGGATGGGGGATATGACGTATAAATTGAGGAGTATCATCTGTATCTTCTTGACTTGAGTGGAGGGTTGTGGTTTTTTATTTGTCTTTTTTTAGTTTTTGCTACAAGCTCTCACTATGTAACCCCTGCTGGCCTGGAAGTCACTATATAGACAAGGCTGGCTTCATGCACAGAATACAGCCTGCCTCTGCCTCCTGAGTGCTGACACTAAAGGGGTGCACAACCCTAGATTTTTGGGGCAAGAGGATTGAGACAGGTTTCTCTGTATAGCCCTGGCTGTTCTGGAACTCACTCTGTAGACCAGGCTAAACTCTCGGAGATCCCCCTGCCTCTGCCTCTTCAGTGCTGGGATTAAAGGTGTGCACCACCACTGCCTGGCCTTTGTTTTTGCTTTTTTGAGGGAAGATCTCACTATAGGCTGATCTCAATAAGGCTGATCTTGTACATAACATCAGCATTATTTTGCCCATTCAATTCCATCTTTGTGTCTTATTAATCCATCTTATGACAACTTTAAATGCTTTGTAATACTCCTGCTTCAACCTCCCAGGACTGTGGGCATGTACTACTATGCCTAGAGACATTTTAAATAAAACAGGGTTAGTCTCATGTAGCCCAGGCTGGACTGGACTCATCATGTGGATGAGAATGACCATGAACTTCTGATCCTCCTGCCTCTACCTCCCCAATGCTGGGATGACAGCATTGACCACTGTGCTGTTTTTGTTGCTAGTTTGTTTTTCTTTTTTTCTTTTTTTTTTTTTTTTTTTTGGTTTTTCGAGACAGGGTTTCTCTGTGTAGCTTTGCGCCTTTCCTGGAACTCACTTGGTAGTCCAGGCTGGCCTCGAACTCACAAAGATCCACCTGGCTCTGCCTCCCAAGTGCTGGGATTAAAGGCGTGCGCCACCACCGCCCGGCTTTTAGTTTGTTTTTCTTAACATGATGTTGGGTATTGAACCCCAAAGTTTATGAATGCTAGGTGAGCACACTAGTGACTGAGTTACATACTCAGTTGCTTGTCTATGTGAAACCCTATAGATTAAGATGGCCTTGAACTCCTCTTGTAAGTGTTACAGCTCTGAGAGGTATCCTGGCAATCAGGACACAAGGAATACCACAAAGTCACACCTCACAACAAACCTCACACAAAGAGTGTAGCTAGAAGTTTTCTTGCATCCTGCCGGGTCCCACAGCCACTTGGTCCTAAGTAAACACACAGAGGCTTATATTAATTACAAACTGTGTTGCCTATTTGTATTTGGTAATATTAGATAATAATATTAGGTAATAAAGAAAATATTCTGTCATCTATCCTATTTTTGTGAGTTTAAAGTTTTATATCTAATTTATCTTTTATTATGACTAAGGAAAACTATAATTATAACTATCTAGTCTTCAACTCCACCAAAGACCCCAGAATGATATAATATTACCTAAGTAAATAGGAAGTGCATTATAAGCAACTTTCACAATTCTGGAAATGACAGAGACATCTGGCTGCCTAGACAGTCACCAAAAAGTTCCTCTGTAATGTTGGGACTTCTATCTTCAGCCTACAGACCTAGAGTCTTTGGCAGACTGTGAAGCAGGAAATTTGAAGGACTGTCTCGCCTATTGGCAAAGTTCATCAGTCTTTTTCTTCTGTGTCCTGCAGAATGTCTGGCAGTATCTTTTGTGAAGGAGGAACCTGAAGGACCATCTCGCCTTGTTTTGGCAAAATTTAGTGGTCACTTTCCTGTGGGTCCTGTATGTCCAGTTTATACAACATACTGTCAAAGCAGTTCAGGCAAGAGCAGTTTCTTGCCAAAATGGCTACCTTTTGCCAAAAAGAAAGCAAACTCCATCTGGAGTTTCTTCTATGTCCATCATCTTCTCTGAAGTGGATTGGTGCTGCCAGGAGCAGATGAGTCTCAATATCCAGAAAAGTCTAAGTTTTTAAAACATTTTAAATGCCATGTTCTGAAGGTCTTTAAAGTATTTGAAAATTACCTACCCATCTGAAATATATCTTTGCATATCTATAAAACCTAACTAACATGACTATAAGTTTGAATATTAAAATGACTATTAAGTTGTATTTCTTAAATATATATTACACTTTTAAATAAGCTACATTAACATAATACCTTAAACAAGAATGGAAATATATATACAGTATAACAAAATTAACTTTAAATTTGTATCAATAAACCAAAATCCATAGTAATGTAAAATATGTAAGCTTAATAGTTGTTTTTTTTTTTTTTTTTTTTTTTTTTTTTTTTTTTTTGGTTTTTCGAGACAGGGTTTCTCTGTGTAGCTTTGCGCCTTTCCTGGGACTCACTTGGTAGCCCAGGCTGGCCTCGAACTCACAGAGATCCGCCTGGCTCTGCCTCCCGAGTGCTGGGATTAAAGGCGTGCGCCACCACCGCCCGGCAATAGTTGTTTTTTAGATTAAAGTAGATTCAATAATCTACCCTTTTATCCCATCATTTCTATATCATACATTTCTGTATCATATCTCCCTTTCTTATTCTAGAAAGAGATTGTCTATGACCAATAACAATTTGTAACCAACCCCCTAAACAGAGACAAACATCCATAATCCATTTTTTGGGAATGCGAGTGTAGTTTTCTTGGCTACTTCCTGCTGATTGGGGGTGCTGTTAATCTGATGGGAACCCTAAGAAATTTTAGGATTATAGTCAAGTTCTGACTGGAGTAGTCTGTGAGGCTCGATCATCTCAGCCAGCAGCCTTGAAGCCTTTCTGGATGCAGAACTCAGAGGAAACTGCAACAGAGGCATTTTGAGATGCTGGATCATCTGGGCCATTTGTTTTCATTGGTGTCTGGTTCCCTTATCCTGAAAATACATAAACTTTTAAAGGTAATATACATATCTGCATTAATACAAGTTAGACTGTGTATTATATACAAATCAGCCAAAGATTTCTTGTTATGTGTTTGAGCAGGTAAAATATACATCATGTGTCTTGTAGTTCTTTCAGGTTAATTTTTTTTATGTCTATAGTCAGGATTTCAGGGGTCTTCCTCAATCAAATCTGGTCATCTTTAATTTTTAATAAATCCATAGTCTCTTATTACCTATGGAAATAAAAACATAACCCCTCCCCCAAAGTGACATACTTTTTTTACTTAAATTTTGGAGTCAAGATATTTTTAAAATATGTAGTAGGTTGATTTAATCCAGCAGCTTTTATAATCAAATGTCTCATAGCAGTCAAAAAATTTAAAGACAACACATTAATATACATAATCCAGACTTTCTGTGCATTTTCCATCCTCATGTGGCTCATTTTCTTTATATTACTTTACTCCTCTTTCTAAGGACTTTATTTTGCTATTTTAAAACTATACGTGTCCTTTCTATGACTGTCTATACTTTCTCTTATTCTCCTAAACCTACATGTATTTTTAAACACACTGTAACCCATTTTGAGTTTTTTCCATCTGAATCTGTTCTTATCTGTAATCTTTTTCTGGCAGGGAGAGATTTTAAACTGTTAAGCTGCATGGCTAGGACAAAGGGGGCAGCATTCCTGGCTGCTGCCTCCACCCCACTCAGGCTTTTCAACACAGGGCAGGCACCAATGAGCCACACTTTACCTCCCCAATTCTGGGAAGTGGTCCTAAGTAGTATGCCTGTGTTTTTAAGCCTGCAGCTGTGCTCCCAAGTCCGCAGGCAGCGGCGGCAGGGATAAGCTCCTCTGTGTTGTGGCCCATGAGAGACAGCAGGAACCTGCCATGTTGCTGCTGTGCTGCAAGCCACAGGAGAACGTAATGGAACCCAGCTACTATCACAAAAGCTCCTACTTGGAAAAGTCAAGGACTTCTCCAAAGGTCAAGCCATGGCTTAAGTAGCCTTGGTGATATTTTATCTTTTGTAAATATATTAGCTGGTTCATACAGTGATTTTCTTGTAATACTATGTATGCTTCCAAGAACTCCTAACAGTGTGTTTATCTAAAATACCTATCAAGCATCCAAGACCAAATGAAACAACACCTGTCTCCTAGGTCGGGAGGATAGCTTTATTTCTTGTGCAATTTAGGGTGAGACCCTCCTTCCTTACAGCCTTACTAATAGACTCCTAATTTTTTACCTAACCACTTCTAGGAATGTAGATTGAGCACATAAATTCCCTTTTTGGTATACTAACCGATCATTAGCACTCAGTTGACCTCCTCCTTTACCTCTTCCCTTTTGGGTTGTAAAAGAAAGGCTGGTGGTCACTGGCTGAGGAAAATTCTTACCTGCCTTTATGACCCCATAAGAATTCAAGCCTGATGACCTTGCTCTGCCAGAGGATTGCTATTGCTTGGGTTTATAACTGGATTCCTGAGAAATTTAGAGGGAACAGAGAGAATAAGGAGATGGAGAGGAAGAGAGAGAGAGGAAAAAAGAGAACAGAAGAACTAGATAGGTAAGAACTGAAGAGGAATGAACTAGATGGGAAGAACTAGATTGAAGGGCTAGAAGAGGAACTAGAGGAACAAGATGGAAGATGAGGAAGAGCCAGGTGGGGAAGAGCCAGTTGGGGAAGAACAAAATGAGAGAGAAGGAGATGGGAGAGGAGCCGAGATGGGAAGGAACTAGATGGATGAGAACCTAGATTGAGGCAGAACTAAGATGAGAGAATTAAGATAGAACTTAGAGGAGACAATAGATAAAGGTAGAGACAAATCAGGCAAGAAAGGAGCTAGGCATGAGAACAGAATGGAAGCTGTGTAGAGAGAGAACTGACACAGAATAATAAAGTGTATGGACTAAGGAGTTTCATGTACATAGATTCACTTCTTTTTGTCAAAGATTAAATTATCAGCTGGTTGTAGATTCTTCCCCAGACCCTGGGAGGGGACTATCAAGGGGCCGGATCCCCCTTAGTTTCTGAGTCTGCTGAAGCCCCCACCATGACCAGGGGATATGTCTCTGTACCATGGCCCATAATGAGAGACATGAACTAGGAAGCTGCTTTTAGCTCTATTCTAGAATCTCTTCTTAAGTTCTCTCAGGTTTTAGGTAGAAACTCTTGCCATCACGTATGGGCACTAAAGGTAGCTAGAAGTTTTCCTGTGTCCTTCCCAGTCACAAGTAAACACACAGAGACTTATATTAATTACAAACTGTATGGCCTATGGCTCAGGCTTCTTGCTAGCCAGCTCTTACAACTTAACTCAACCCATTCCTATTAATCTATGTTTTGCCACATGGCTTCTTGGCATTATCTGTTCTCTCACAGCTTGTTTCTCCTGGTAGTGGCTCCTAGCATCTGCCCCAACACATGTTGACAGCATACAGAAAGACATCTCACAGATGAGACATACAGAAAGAGATTTATTGGGAGGGAAAAACCATGAGGGTGGTTGCCTCTGCTCCAGAGAGAAGCAGCAGGGAACTGAGCAAAAGTCAGGCTTTATATAGGGTTTCTGGGGGAGGGGGAGCTTTCCAGGGTAGCCTGGGATTGGTGGAAGTTTTGTGGCCTGATCTTGGGGCAAGCTCAGGGATTGGTGGGAGTCTTCCTCTTTCCTTTGTCCCTGGTCTTGGAATCAGGTCAGGGTAAAGGAGTTCTTTCCTTGGCCCTTTTATCCTACATTTCTCCCTTTTTTGTTTAATATTAATAAATAGTTGGGGGTTAGAAAGGGGATGGTGTTATCATTAGACTACTTCCTGTTGATTGGGGGCATTGAGGTTCTTGGGGCAAACTTCACCTTCACCAGGGTATGATTGGAAGTTGCAGACCTCTGGCACTGTAGCTAGGGGCTGGTACTCCTGTAAGAGCAACTGGTTAAAAACCTGGTTAGAAATCTTTTGGATCTGTTGTTGAAGAAGTCTAGATAAGACGTTTATAAGGCAGGGTGTGGGAGGAGTGGGAGAGTGGTTCCCACTACTTGTCTGTCATCCAGAGGAGTGGATGGGGAGAGATGCCCCCCCTTACCCCTCTCTGCCTGTGACCGATGAGGGAGCTGACCCTCCCCTTTACTAGCTGCAGCACTCAGTAGTGCTGACCCTACTGGCAGAGGCTAGGGTAAGCTGGCCTTGAGGGTGTGAGAGTGGTATTCCATCAATGAGCAAGTGGTAGGGCCAGTTCTCCTGCTTTCATATCCTGGGGTCAGCTCTCCCATACTGACACCACCAGGGCCAGGTCTACTGTGTTGTCCTGGCGAGGTGCAGGGGCCACTCTCCAGAGTGCTGCAGCTGGTGAAGTCAGGGATAATTTGTGCAGTGGCAGGAGTTGCCATCATTGAACATTGAGTTTGAACTGTACTGAGGCCCAGCTGTTTGTAGTAACAGAGCCAGGCTTTAATAAAATCTGAGTCCGTGGAGGAAGAGAGGAAGGGTCGCAAAATGAACTCCGCTGCAGGGAGTTTCTATAAGCTCCAAGTGGGAGCTGAGAGGCAAGAGAGAAGCCCAGGAGGGCTTAGAGAAGCTGGGAGACTTCTAGGATGGAGCTGAGAAACAGGAGGGACAAGGCCATAGAGGCCCAGCAGGGCTTAAGGAAGCTCCTATGGGGAGGAGGCAAAGAAACAAGGAGGATTCCAGCACAGGCAGAGGAGCAAGTGTCTTAATAACTAGAGAGTTGCCCACAGGGTGGGGCCTGGAGGGTGTAGCAGGCTCCAGGAGCCAGAGAGAGGATGCTTAGTAAGTGGGCAAAGACAGACAGATTGTTAGAGCAGGTAGAGGAAAAACCAGCTGAAGAGGCAGACTCTTGAATTTGGAACCAAATATGATGGGTGGCAGAAGCCAGCAGAAACAAATGATCTGTATGTACCTGGACAGAGTCAAACCAGCAACTTGGGTCCGTTTGAAATGTTGAGATGTGGGCATGGCTGAAAGGTAAGTGTAGCGTCCTCTACCAATGCTGCCTGAAGAGAGAGAACTCTGGAAGGAGATAGCGTTTGGAGACCCTTGTATGTTAGGAGAGGAAAGGTGGAGAAAAGAGAAGACAGTAATGGGTGACCCAAAGGTTAACTTTTTTGATTTGTGTATAAGAAGTTTGGCTGTGGCCAGAGCATACAGCCAAGGTACTCATCCTTGGATAGTATGGTCCAATTTTTTGATAAGTATTCAACAGGAGCAAAGGAAGGTCCCAGTTGGTGACCCAGGATCCTGAAGGCATATTCCCTCCTTCTCTATGATATATAGAGAGAAGGGGTGAGTCAAATCTGGAAAGTGTAGGGCCGGGGCCTGGAGGAGGGCACGCTGAAGCTTATGAAAGGGCTTAGTCATGTGTACAAAGAAGGGTTTGTGTGAGGGGCCAAAGGCTGCCTCATATAGGAGGTGGGCAAGAAGAAGGGGATCCAAAAGTGTAAGAAACCAGCCATCCCTAGGAAGGACAGCAATTCATCCTTGGTGGTGGGGACTGTGAGTGACCGAATTATGTTTTCTATCTAGGGTAATGGCCTTGTAGGTTTTTGGAGTGATAGCTAATCTCAGTTAAGTAACTTGAGGGGTGGACAGCTGGGACCTTAGAAAGTGAGACTCTATATCCCCAGCTGGACAGAAAGTTTAATAAGGTAGAGGTGTCAGCCTGGCTAATTTGCAGGGGTGGACTACAAGGAGAAGATTGTTTATGCATTGCATAAGCTTGGATTTAGGAAGAGACAGAGAGGAATAGTCAGAGGCCAGAGCCTGGCCAAATAGATGTGGGATGTTCCAGAACCCCTGGGGGAGGACAGTCCAGGAGAGTTGGGTGGAAAGGCGAGTATCCAGGTCAGTCCAAGTAAAGGAAAAGACATTTTGTAATCAGGGATTGAGAGGAATGGAAAAGAAGGCATCCTTGAGGTCTAGGACAGAGAAATGGGAGGTCTCTGAGGGGATGGCGGAGAGGAGAGTATAGGGGTTGGGTACTACAGGGTGAAGGGGAACTACTGCTGAGCTGATAAGTCAGAGATCTTGAACAAGGGGGTAGGTGCCATTGGGTTGTTTAACCACAAGTATGGGGGTGTTAAAGGGGGAAGAAGTGGGGCGCAGCACATTCCTTTGTTAGAGGTCAGAGATGACAGGCGTAAGTCCCCCGAGGCTTTGGAGCGAACGTGGGTGTTGAGCCTGGGTACATACTTGGTGGAATTTTACAGTTGAATGACGAGAGGGAGGTGATGTTTGGCTATAGCGGGGTTTTGGGTATCCCATACTTGGGCATCCATCCAAGAGGCCAGTGAAGGGAAAGGTGTATTAGATTATGCGGTTTGGAGGAGGAAAAGGAGGAGGAAAAGGAGGAGGAGGAGGAGGAGGAGGAGGAGGAGGAGGAGGAGGAGGAGGAAGGGAATGGTTGGCAAGCCTGGAGTCAAGCACATTGGGGAAACAAAGAAAATAGAGACTCCCACTTTGGATAGGAAGTCCCTTCCCAGCAAGGGGATGGGGCAGGTTGGTACCACTAGGAAAGAGTGGGTAAGAGGGGTACCCTTAAAGATACAGCTATGTGGTAGGTTTGGTGAGGTTGGCAAGGCAATGTGTCTTATACCCTGAAAATAGGGGAATGAGGAGAGTTGGATCCCCAAAACTCCATCAGGACTGAAAAAGTGGCCCATGTTCGGAAGGAAGGAGATGAGTCACTCTATATTGTGATGACTACCTGAGGCTTCCTGTCAGAGATGGTAGTGGTCAGGCCATGGAAGCCTGGAACTCCTCAGTTGTCCAGGGCCAGACCTAGGTGTTCAGCTAAAGGGCAATCTTGGCCTGATGTCCCCATGCTAGAAGGGACATGAGGACAGTCAGTGACCCAGTGTTCCTCTTGATGGCTCCATGGGCCTTGTCTAAATGGTTTGCAAGGGTCCAGACAGACCTGGACCCGATGATTCTTCTGACAGCATTTGAAACAGGGACCTGGAGGTTTGGGGGCTTTGGGAGCCTGGGAAGCTGCTACAGCCAGATGAAAGGCCTTAGCTATCAGGTAGTTTTGTTTTCAGGCTTTCTCATCTCTCCCATGGTATGCACACCTTGAAGGCCATGGCTAAGACTTTTGCCTGTGGAGTCAGGGGTCCTTTCTATAGACATTTAAATTAGGCCCTAATATCAGGGAAACTCTGGTAGAAGAAGCAGGTCATAAGGAGTTGTTTGCCATCAGGGGTCCTGAGATCCAGATGGGTATAAGAGGGCCTTTGTAAGGCAGTCTAGGAACTGAGGCGGGTTTTGGTGTTTATTCTGGATGGCCTCTTGGCTTTTTTTCAGAAATTACTGCTCTAAGGGTGGCCTTGCAGAGACCAGTTAGGAGGCAGGTTATAAATTAATTCTTGGCTAGGATGTCCCCTAGGGTATTGTAATTCCATTCAGGGTTCCCGGGGCACGGCCTCAGCCCTGACCAGGTGGGTGGAATTAGTTTGGTGGGTTTTGTCTGCATGTGCCCTATCCTGGTCCCAGGCTTGCCTGTGCGTCTCGGAGAAAATTGTCGGTAAGACTCATAAACATCATGAAAGGTGAGGTTGTGAGATTGGGTAATATACTGGAATTCTTAATAAAGGTAAGAGAATTAGTGGTATAGGACGCCAACCTCTTTTCTGTCTGACAGAGTTGACTTAGTGAGAAGGGGACGTGTACTCTGACCAAGCCGTCCACTGTGGCAAACCTCCCACAAGGGAGAACCATGGCCTGTTTAGGCCAGGTAGCGGGAGAAAAGGGGGTTCCGTGGTGGAGCAGGAGCAAGTAGCAAGAGGACTAAGGGCTGCCAGTGGGCTGAAGGTGGACAGCCAAGAGGGTCGATTTAGGTGGCCTATAGCTGAGGAGGGGAAATGGAAACAGAAGAGGCCAGAGAAGGATAGAAGGGACTGTGGATTGAGGTTGGTAAGTGTTGGAATGCCTGGCCACTCCCTCAGCTACATGTACTATCCAGTAGCCAAGCAAGGGGATTAGTCATCCCGGGGCCTTACGTCCTACGTAATCTGTGCACTGCATGGTCACATCATTTGCGCACAGTGTGATCATGCAATCTATGCATGTGCATGGCATAGCTATGTAAGCCCATATGCACATGTGCGGGGGCAATCCATAAAAAGCAGGTCACAGACTCCTTCCCCCCTTTTCTTCTTCCTCTCTCTCCCTGCACAATCTTCCATAGGCCTAAGCACATTCCCCTCTGTTCCTTCTCTTAATAAAGTCTTATAGTGGGTTTTGTTGTGCCTTGTGGCTTTTCTTGCATGGTAAACTGCACTGCTTAATGAATAACGCAGCGCGGCATAATAACTCACCATAAGGAGGAGGATCTTTAGCATGATCAAACATAGTGGAAGAATCATCTGGTTTGGGCTTTATGCCTAGGGAGAGCTGGGTTTTCCTTGGTCGGCTTATGCCATGTGGTCACTTTTAATCAAGATGGACACATGTCAAAATCCATCCTTTCCAACCCTAGCAAAGATGGCTGTCAGCCATGGCTGCCACCATCCCAGTGTGGGGACAGTGGCTAATACGACACCAAGCCACATGTTTCCTTTAAAGTTACTCAGGTGTAGATTTTTAACTAGCAACCCCTATGTTACGAGTTTTAAGTGAGCCGGGCGGTGGTGGCGCACGCCTTTAATCCCAGCACTCGAGAGGCAGAGGCAGGCGGATCTCTGTGAGTTCGAGGCCAGCCTGGTCTACAGAGTGAGTTCCAGGAAAGGTGCAAAAACTACACAGAGAAACCCTGTCTCGAAAGACCAAAAAAAAAAAAAAAAAAAAAAAAAAAAAAAAAGAGTTTTAAGTGAACGCTTTTGTTACAGACTTTACAGGTTTTTAATCATACCCAGTATGCCTACAAATGTTGAGGTACAGAAAGTTTACAGAACAGTCTTATAAATCTTGAGGTAAGATTTACACCTTAGCAAAACTTTTAGAGAGTTAACCCAAAAGAGTATGAGATGAGTAGCAATCGTCCCCTTTGGGTACAGTCTGTCCCTTTATTTAGTTTTTCTCTCCTCTCTTTGTCACACTCTCAGGTGGCTCGCCTGATACGGGACAGAGATTTTTGGAGGCAACCTTTAAATGAGCATGCTTGGGTCTAGAGGAGGGGGAGCCATATCCCAACTCCAGAGCCAGCTTTTAATCGAAGTGGGACAGCATAAAACAACAGTCTAATGTCCCACATACCTAAAAGACACCTGAATCCCTGTAAACCTGAATCTAGCAAACTGTGAACAAAGAAGGCTTAGAGATAGGAAATGTTTGGGCCCTGGCTATAGACAGAGGACTCTGAAGGAGGCAGTGGAGAGACACACCAGCCAGCAGGCAGTGTGGCCCCAGTGTGTGCTCGCTGCAGCTGGCCTGCTCTTGCTCTTCTCCCCCTCCTGCTAGTTCCGGCTCCCCACTCTTACTCTGCAGCAAACTTACAGATCCATCAAAGGTAATTTAAAAGACAGGACATTTACACAGTGTGGCTGGGAGACCAGACAAAAAAAAAGCTTGGAGAAGAAAAAAAAAAAAGAAAGTTTGAACATAGGGATGGGAGGTTTCTTTCCATTTCCCTGATTGCACGCCTATTTGTAAATGTCCTGAATACTACTGGGATCTAGGGTGCCATTAGGCAGAAATTTGAATTGATTATCTAAGGGATATTGAGGCCAAATTTGATTGCAAAGGCAAACAGGTTTAGGCCCTTCAGGCTGGGTGCCAGGTATAGAGGCTGAAGGTTTTTTGAGAGGTATCCCAAAGGGGAAATGAGAGAGTATGGAAGACACCATTCCCATGGATGAGAGAGGGGGCTGGGAGGAAAAGCACACTGCAACCTACAGTCGAGGGCATCGCCAGGACTCAGGGAGGCCTGAAGGAAGACACAAGCCATGGGCCATCAACACACTCAATAGGGGTGAGGGGCCTAGCCTGGCCAAGCCCAAGGAGAGACTTGGTGCCTGGTACCAGGGCTTTTGTGGAAGCCAGAAGGCAAAGACTAACACAGAGCTCTAGAATGGGGGTCACATCCACAGGAAAGGGTCAGGAATGGGGTGGCAAAAGCCATAAAGGCCTAGAGGAGCCGTGGGATTACAGGTAGCTCCAAAGAAAAGGTGGGAGAAGAGGGCAGGAAAGGGGCACAATGGTCTATGGAAACTGCAGGATTGCAGCTCTAAGGGCCGGGATGGGGCCAGGTGAAGAGGGCCAACCGTAGCCCTAAAGACTGTGCCTGGGTGTACCTCCGCTTCCAAGAGTACCAGAGGGGGGCTGGACACTCAGTGGTCACTTCCTCTGACTCAGAGAAGTGTTTACACCCACCGAAAGGGGGACCTTACCTAATTGTCACTGGTGGATGGGGTGCTGAGCGATCGGTGAGCCCGGAGGTGAGTCTTTTGCGGGTTGACTAGAGATGAGGGATAGGGTCAGACCCCGAGGGGAGCACAGTCACCAAGAGCGCCTATCCAAGTTACACCAATGCAAGTGTCACACCTCTGAGGGGAAAGGTGTCCTGGCAGTCAGGAACCAAGGAATACCACCACAAAGTCATACCACACAACAAACCTCACACAAGAGATTTACTGGGAGAGACCCAAGAGGGTGGCTGCCTCTGCCCCAGACAGAAGCATCAAGGGAACTGAGCAGAAATCAGGCTTTATGTAGGGTTTCGTGTGTGTGTGTGTGTGTGTGTGTGTGTGTGTGTGTGTGTGTGTGTGTGTGTTGGGGGGGGCAGGGCAGAGCTTTCCAGGGTGGCGGGATTGGTGGGGTTTTTGTGACCTGATCTTGGGGGAAGCTCACGATTGGTAGGATTCTATTTCTTGGCCCTAGTCTTGGACTTGGGGTCAAGTCAGGGTCAGGGTGTTCTTTCCTTGGCCCTAATCTCAAGGTCAAGTCAGGGTCAGGATGTTCTTTCCCTTGGCCCTGGTTTTGGAGTCAAGCCAGGGTGGGGGTGTTCTCTTCTTGGCTCTTTTACCCTATACATCTCCTTCTCTGAGCTCTGGGATTGCTGGGATGTGCCAACACACCCAGCTGGCTTTGTTTTTATAAATGTTGAAATATATTTCAAGAGTACTTCTGGGTGTCAAAAACATAAGAAAAATGGAAGTCTGTGAACTCATTTTAATATTTCAGAGATCGTCACAGAAACTGTGCATTTACCGGGAATAAGGCTGCGGCATGCTAACTACAACCGAGTTTACTTGAACTTTTAAATCACTTGTGGGACCGGCAAGATTGACACATGGGTAAAGGGCTTTTGCTTCTAGGACTGGAGACCTGAATTGTAGAGGAGGGTTAGAGGGACATAGAGAAGAACGTGCCTGACGCGGTGACTTCTTGCTTCTGGAAGACACTGAGAAGAGAAAGGATAGGATGGCTTAGGGGTGGGCTTCCAGACAGGACCAATAAGAGAAAGAGGACAACCCTATGAAACACCCAAGCTAGGGTCCAGTGAGCAGACTTCCAGCCTTAGGGTCCCTCCTGCCCTGAAGGGATGAAGTGGTAACTTATGCTTTCTCTGCGACTTGGTCTTCTGTCTTCCCAGACATTTTGATTCTTTGTGCCAGAGAACACGCTCGGAGATCCCCTAGAAGACTACCAGCACCCCTGTTACATTTCTTGGGGTCTCTCATCTGGAATTTGAGAAGACCTCTTCTCAAGGTACCTCACTGAATCTCAAGAAGGACTTGACAGTGGACAAAATGATCTTTCAGCACTCCCAGGGACCCTTCAAAGTGAGTGGGGCCCCTCATCAGGACTAGGATGGTGGGAACCACTAGTTAGCTCCCACTATGAGTAAGGAGGGTAGGGGCTCATGCTCTAAAGGAATGAGGCACTTCATTCTTTTTTTTTTTTTGAGCTGAGGATCGAACCCAGGGCCTTGTGCTTGCTAGGCAAGCGCTCCATCACTGAGCTAAATCCCCAACCCTGGCACTTCATTCTTTTGCAGCAGGGCAGAGGTTTCTCCCAAGAAAACCAGGGCGGAAGCCTATGCCACCACTCCTAAGTCAAGAGACAAGGAAAACGGGACCCCGAGGAAATGGTCATCTTCCCAGGAAGGAGGGTGTGAGAAGGCAGGTTCCCCACGCACTACCCCTGGGAAAGGTCCATGGGGAAAGGCCACTCTTCGGCTCGATAGCTTCCTCACCCCACCAAGAACAGCTAAGTGTACATACTTGGGGCAGGCTGTCAGGGGAAAGGGGAGAGTTGTATAGGAAAGTGATATCCAGCTTCCTCTGAGCAGGAGGAGAGAAGCGTCTGAAATTTGCATGGAGGCAGCTACAAGTGAGGTAGGAGGGAGAACTCTGTCTCTGTGTAGGAAAGCTTCACTGGACTTGACAATCCTGCAGGGCTTTAGCTGTTTGTACAGCACCCATGTGGCTACTGCTACATACAAATGCCTCTTCTACACACACACACCTTCTCCAGCCCAGTCCCCTGGGCTGTGTATGGAGTTCTCTATTGCAGGTGACACTGGTCTCTGGGGTTCCCTGGGCTGATGGGGGAGTGGGGAAGAAGATGGCAGGAATGCTGGCTGCGGGGCTATAAACACATGGGGCCCTGGTTTCTGTCTCCGCACTCGCTGCAACTGTCAATCAGCGGAGAAAATAGAGAGGACCCTTTGTCTCAGCATCATAGTTTTCCTGGTGCCAGTAACAGCTGGAACCAAAGAAGGTGCAGCTTGCTTGGGTGGAAATCACTGGGTTGTGTTTGGTGGAGGAACAGATGCCTTATGTGTATACATTAAATCATCCCGTGCTGTTTGAGCTCACTGAGAAGTTCGCTTAGGAGATGGGATTTGTTCCTCTCACTTCAGATACAAGCATGGTGTCTTACAATGTCTTCCCAAGCCCCCTTTCCTGAGCAAGGCTGGTCTCCTGACTCTGTCACATGGAGAAAGGAGAACAACAAAGCAGACAGAGTATAGTCATCGTGAGTATTATTGATCTCATGATATAAAACTGTATCTCTATCCACTACCTACACTCATTCAAAGCCAAGCGCACAGATGGCAGATTGCTCTGTGTACTGTGTGCAGACTGTCCTGTGTTTTCCATAAGATTAACCTTGGGACTTAGCAAACCCCGTAGTCTGACAGCGTCTACACAGGCAATATTAATTTACTGTGTATGCAGTTCGGATTCAATCTTCTTTTATAAAGGCCGTGTTAACAACACCAAGCCAAACAACTACCCTGACATCGGCCTGTGCCTGCTTGGAAAAGATCAATGGCTAGGCTTGTTGACTGTTGGTTTGTTAATGTTGTTATATTTCATAAGACGACTGGATGTTTCTCCGAATGAAAAAGAAAACTGGAAGCTTAAGCAAGTTACAAAGGTCTTAGCAAGTTACATAAGGCATACAAAAGGTCAAAGTTCATCGATATCAAATTTCAGCTTAAATCAATAGTTATTGGCATACTCACAGTAACAATTACAAGGACTGGTTTAAGTGTTTGGTTTTTGCCCAAGCTCTATCTAAGTATTACAAGCAGCTAAAAGCAGCAGACTAGGGTAACTGACCTCCTGAGTGTTCGACAACCATACCTGGATACTATACTAATGTTCTCATGTAATACACCCCCAGACCTTAGTAGGCCCCCAGACCTTAGCAAACTGACTTCATAATGGAAGTGCCATTCAGATCATAAAACTCAGCATAGCACCACCTGCCTAAATGAAAATAAAACTAATCTATCAAAGTCCGTAGTTCCAGGAAAGTCTCTAAGTGTACTAACCTTGCTTTTTGGGTTCTATAGTCCCATTTCCACTTCTAGCTAACTGTTTTTATTAAATAAAATATGGCAACTTACCAACAACAACAACAAAAAAAGCTGGGCGGTGGTGGTGCACGCCTTTAATCCCAGCACTCGGGAGGCAGAGCCAGGCGGATCTTTGTGAGTTTGAGGCCAGCCTGGTCTACAGAGCGAGATCCAGGAAAGGAGCAACGCTACACAGAGAAACCCTGTCTCGAAAAAAACAAAAATATGGCAACTCAGGATGTTTTTTGTGCTTAAAAGCTCACCTTGAGAAAGGCTTGGGCTACACTGGAATCCGGAACAACCCGTGGAGTTGCTGGCTAACTAATAAAATAGTTCTATTGGCTTAAACCCATGTTCAAGTAGTCTTCTCTGGTGGATACCCTACAACAGTCAGAGGAAGAAAAGGAAGAATATTTTCTCTCTTGTTCTCCGGTGAATTAGATCCCAGGGGACTACTAGGTGTAACTGTGGAGAAACAGCTGTTTTCTGGTTCAGGGGGCCACGGAGAACTCACCCAGTGAGCTATACTCAATATCCAGTCTGCAAAGAGGAGGCTCCTGAGTGGCACCATGATCAAGGAATACCTTGGGCTTATCCTTACACAGATGGGACTGGTTAAAAAGAATGACAGAGGAGCCAGAGGTTCCTCTCGAACCCAGATGACCCCTGAGAACAAGATCCTCAAATGGCTTTGACAGTTTAAAAAAGAAATGATTTATTTTGGACACCTGTGTGATCTTAAACTCCCAACAGGAAAGTATGACCTCAGAATAAAATGACTGGTGTGTTCCCCCCCCCCCACACCCTCCCCGGAGCTGAGGACCAAACCCAGGGCTTTGCACTTGCTAGGCAAGTGCTCTACCACTGAGCTAAATCCCCAACCCTGGTATGCTTCTTTTAACATTTTAAGGGACCCCACTCCCTAGGTATTAGGGAGATGTTAGGTAGACAACTATTTCTCACCAATGGTTTTTCTTCTTGATAAGGAAAATGCTACCCAGATATAGAACATCATGATCTTAGCTCAATTCAACACTGCAATGAGAGACAGGACCAGTATTGTTTTAATGCCCAAATTAAATGATGGTTAAATTTCTTCTCTCTCTCCTTCTCTAGAAGCACTTAGATGAGACCTCATGCTGTAAGTCTAGCTGAAGTACCTGAAAGCAGGTCCTGGGTTCATCACTCTTAAGATCAGCTTCAGATTGATTGCTATCATGTAAGATTTTGCTGGGAATAGTTGCCCTATTCTGGACTATACTGTAATGGCCTTTAGCATTCTCTGCTCCAGTCCTTCAGTCCCTCTGCTTCTACAGATGGTCCTGCAGGTGGAGCCCTAGATGTACTACCAACTGGAACTTCACTACAGCCCCCCAAAGCCCACCTCATAAGGGCCCCCTCTCTCTTGATCTGACACACCCTAGTCTCCACTTGCTCTCATCATGAAGTAGCTAGAGCAGTCACTACCCCACCCCAATAGCAGTAGTGTTGATTTCTGAGAATTAAAGGAGAATTAGAGGGTTGTCTTAGGGTTCCTATTGGTGTGAAAAGACACTATGACCACAGCAACCCATGAAGAAAACATTTAATTGGGGTGGCTCACTTACAGTTTAGAGGTTCAGTCCATTATCATCATGGTGAGGAGCATGGTGGGGTGCATAGCAGACGTGATTCTGGCTACATCTTGATCAGAAGGCAACAGGAAGTCAACTGAGACACTGGGTGGTATCCAATCATAGGAAACCTCAAAGCCTGCCTCCACAGTAACACACTTCCTCCAACAAGGCCATATCCACTTCAACAAAGCCATACCTCCTAATAGTGCCACTGCCTATGAGATTATGGGGGCGAATTACATTCAAACTACCAGAGGGTGGTTTCTTATCCCTGGAAGACATTGTTACGAGAAAGGCATGGGGGTAGTTTCTCAACAGGATCAATGGGAAAAGGGGAATGACCAAGGCATCCTGTAAAACCCCAACCCAGAACACATTTGACAAAGCCCCTCCCTGCCTTAGGGCTCCTCTCGTCCAGAAGGATAGAACTTTATTTTTGCTTTCTAAGCCTTTACTAAGGCTTGGTCTTCTGTCTTTTCCAGACATTTATTCTTTGTCTGTGCCAGGGAACAAGCTCAGTGGTTCCCTAGATGATTACCCCTGTTACAGTTTGATCCTCAGAACCAACGTGATGCAAAGAGAGAACCAACTCCTGTAAGCTCTTCTCCATACTCCACACACATGATATTGTACACTTATGGCCAATTCCCTTCAAAAATAAATAAATGTAATAAAAACAAAACAAAACCAACAATAACAAAAAAATCCACTACGGTTACTATCTTATTGAAAGTTTTTTTTTTTTAAGTCATGGTGATTAATAAATGTAGGAGTCAGCAGGGAATTGTGGCTCATGTGTGCAATTAACAAAACTTGGGAGACCGAGGCAGGAGAATTCCCTTGAGTTTGAGGTCAGTCTGGAATACAGAGTGTGACCTGTCTCAAAAAACAAACAAAGTAATTTTAATAAAAAAATTAGCAGGGCCTGGTGGCAAATACCTGTGACCCCAGCACTCAGGAAGTAGATGCAGAAGAATCAGGAGATCAAGGTCATTCACAGCTATATAGCAAGTTTGAGGCTGGCCTGGGATACGTGAGACCCTGTCTCAAAAACAATAACAAAAACCAAAATGATACTAAAAGAGTATACAAGCAAAATCTCTCCAAAGTGTGAAATGAAATCAAGATAATTGAACCAAATCAAGTCAATATTTAGTAAATAATTAGCTAACACTTGTGATATTAAGTTACCTAAATTCCTAATCTATTAATAAGAGGATAAAATTTTAAGTTTACAGATTCTGGGACTGTAGAGATGAATCAGCGTGTAAGAATACTTGCTGTTAAGAAGAGGACCTGACTTCAACTTCCTAGCATCCATGTAAAAGCTGGGTGTGGCCACACATGCCAGTAAACCCAGCACTGAGGGACCTAGGACATTCTGATGTACCCCTAAAGATTACAACACAACTACTGTTGTCTCCTCCCTTAAGAGTTAATCCAGCTGGGCCTATCAGTTACTTGGCCGGAGAACAATTCTTGGGAAAGCACATTCACCTGCTAAGGAGATTGGAGGAATAATTATACCCTTATTGAAATAATTTGCTGTGATGGCTATTCTTGGTTGTCAACTTGCCTATATCTGGAATGAACTATAATCCAGAAATGGAGGGCACATTTGTGATCCTGATCTTGAGGCAAGAAGACAATATGCCTTTGATTCGGATCTTGAGGCTGGAAGATACATGCCTGTAATCCAGACCTTGAGGCTGGAAGGCACACCTTTAATCTGGGCCACACCTTCTGCTGGAAGCCTATATAAGAACAATGGAAGAAGAAAGGGTTCATTCTTTGCCTGCTTGCCCTCACCTCGCTAGCACATCTATTCCTTCACTGGCATTGGAGCCTTGCTTCTTCAGGATTCCAGCATCTGTAGAAGACCATCTGGGACACTCAACTTTATGGGACTGAGCAACTACTAGATTCTTGGACTTTTCATTCACAACTAGCCATTGTTGGACTGCAGCCTATAAGTCAAGAGAGAGAGAGAGAGAGAGAGAGAGAGAGAGAGAGAGAGAGAGAGAGAGAGAGAGAGAGAGAGAGATTCCATAAGTTCTGTGACTGTAGAGAACCCTGATTCATACAGATTTTGGTGCCAGAGTGGTTCTAGAGAAACAGAAGTATAAGGATGAATCTTTTAAGTGTCTGGAATAGGCTTTTTAATTCACTAGCACCTTCAAATTCACCAGAACCTTCAACTACTGAAACCTCTCCAGTCACTTTCTCTCTTGGGAACTCAGAAAGTACTGAAAACTCATGGTGTAAACTGTGTTTCAGACTTAAAGAGATAAATGCCTTTAATTACCTTGATTAATCAGTAGTGAGTGGCAATGGATTTAGTGGCGTTATATATGAAACTTTTGACATTTTGGGAGAAAATGCTGCTGTTTGTTGGTTGCTCTTAATCTCTCTGGATAAATTGCTAAAGGATAGGAATGAGCTCCATGATAAACTTAACCAACTTCAGAATACAGTGAAGGACAACAATGAACTTGGTGATGAAGTTGGCCGGCTCCAGATGAGAATAAACAGTCTAAAGTTTTCTAAGTGTGCTGTGGGCGAGAATCTTCTCTCCAGCAGCCACAGAGTTCCAGTTGCAGAAAATGAAACTGAAGCCCTCATTATAAGGTTGGCTGAACTACAGCCAAAATTCAAGTCTCAGCCTCAGTGGTGTCAGCGGTTAAAGTAAGGGCATTAATTGGTTAAGAATGGGATCCTGTCACTTGGGATGGGGATGTGTGGGAAGACCCTATGGAAGCTGAGAACTTTGAACCCTCAGGTTCTCAAGGACTTATCTCACCTGAGTACCCTCAACTCCACCCTTTTCACCTCCACTAAACCTTCACATTAAACCGTTCTAGGTTTAATATGGAAGCTCGCACAGTTAAAAAAAAAAAAAGGTATGAAAGCTTGTTTGAACGGTTGGCTGAAGTGTTTATCAAAAGATGGCCTACTGAAAAAGAAGTTGGGGATGCCTGATATCCCCTGGCTTAGTGTTGATGAAGGGATTTTAAGGCTCCAGGAAATTGTAATGCTAGAGAGTGTATGCCGTGTAAAACTCAATCCTCCACAATTGGAAGACCCAGAAGACATGCCCTTCACGAATCCTATAAGATGCACAATGGCGAGGGGCACCAGCACATTTGACAAGTTTTGTTGCCGTCCTTTTCCTTGTGCCAGACCTTAGGGTTGGAGATGCTGCTGCTCAGTTGGATAAACAAATGCAATGGGTTTAACTGGGCTCTGAAATAGCAGGGGCCAGATGGCAGCACACAATCACCAAAGGCAAGGTGATCAGAGTTATTGTAATGGGCAACACAGACAAAACAATGTTCATAATGGCCTGACCCATAATGCTCAGCACAGGCAAGGAGAATTTTATAGTGGCATGACTTGTATGGACCTTTGGTACTGGCTAATCAATCATGGTGTTTCCAGGCATGAAATAGATAAGAATTCTACTGCATTTCTGTTCGATCTGTACAAGCAGAAAAATTCTCAAACAAAAGAAAGTAAGGCTGCATTGGATCATGGCAAAAAGGCAATCTGGGCCAATGAATCAATTTCAAAACAGACTTGAGCATGTTTGCAGACCCAAAACCCCTTGAAGGAAGGGGTGGCCAGGTTCCCCCAAGGAAGAACCCTGATAAGATACCTAAAAGTTTAGCCTTTCTCCAATTCTTCCCCAGAGGGACCTATGGCCTTTTACAGGGTAACTGTACACTAAAAGAAAGGAAACAATGAGACTTCCAGGGGCTGTTGGATACTGGTTCTAGACTGTCACTAATTTTGGGAGATCCCAAGAAACACTGGGGCCCTCCAGTTAAAGTAGGGGCTTAGGGAGGCCAGATTATTAATGGAGTTTTGGCTGATGTCCGACTCACAGTAGGTCTAGTGGGTCCCCGAACTCATCCTGTGGTTATTTCCCCAGTCCCAGAATGTATAGTTGGGATAGATATACTTAGAAGTTGGCAGAGTTCTCACATTGGTTCCCTCACCTGTGGAGTGAGGGCTATTATGGTTGGAAAGGCTAAGTGGAAGCCTTTAGAGTAGCCTTTGCCAAAGAAAATAGTGAATAAAAAACCAGTATCACATCCTTGGAGGAATTGCAGAAATTAGTGCCACCATTAAGGACTTGAAAGACAGGGAGGTGGTGGTTCCCACCACATCTCTCTTTAACTGTCCTATCTGGCCAGTACAGAAGACAGATGGATAGTGGAGAATGACAGTTGCCTATCAAAAACTCAGTGAGGTAGTAACTCTAACTGCAGCTGCTGCGCCAGATGTGGTGTCCTTACTTGAGCAAATTAACACATATCCTGGTACATGATATGCAGCTATTAATTTAGCAAATGCCTTTTTCTCAAGTACCTGTCCTTAAGAACCACCTGAAGCAATTTGCTTTCGGTTGGCAAGGCCAGCAGTATACCTTTATTGTTTTGCCTCAGGGATCTATTAACTCTCCTGCCCTGTGTTATAACTTAGTTAGAAGGGATCTTGATCGTCTGTCTCTTCCACAAAATATTAATTACATTGGTGTATTATATTGTTGACATTATGCTGATTGGACCAAGTGAGCAGGAGGTAGCAACCATTTTGAACTCACTGGTAACACATATGCTTGTCAGAGGATGGGAAATAATTCCAACCAAAATTCAAGGACTCTAGAGAACCCTGACTAATACAACACCCCAGAAGCTCTCACTCAGGGCAGTTGCTTGCTGGTCTTTACTGATAAGTCTGCCCATTTTTTTCTGAGTTTTAACTTTAATCATTTTATCTCCCCCACCCCCATTTTACCTCTTCTTTGAATAAAAGCCCAAATTTAAAACACGCTTGCCCTGATACTCTGGGATTTCTCAGTGTTTCTCTGAAACTTTCCCTCCATCTTTCCCTTCTATTGTTTGCACACCTCCATTGTTGACCCTAACTCAAAAGACAACTTTCTTCCTGTTCTCCATCCTGTTTTTCTTGAAAACTTCCAGGACTTGTGATTTGTCTACTCTTTGTAGCTAGAGTTTTCCTGCCTGGCCCACAGTCAGGACAAATCTTTCTCACCGGCCAGTCCCACAGCTGCTCAGACCCAACCAAGTAAACACAGAGGCTTATATTGGTTACAAACTATATGGCCGTGGCAGGCTTCTTGCTAACTGTTCTTATATCTTAAATTAATGCATTTCCATAAATCTATACCTTGCCACGTGGCTCGTGGCTTACCAGCATCTTCACATGCTGCTTGTCATGGCAGCAGCTGGCAGTGTCTCCTCCCACCTTCCTGTTCTCTCAATTCTCCTCTCTGTTAGCCCTGCCTATACTTCCTGCCTGGCCACTGGCCAATCAGTGTTTTATTTACTGACCAATCAGAGCATTTGACATACAGACCATCCCACAGCAGCTCTTCATGTTTCTCTCAAACTCTACTTCAGTGGTCCCAAAGCTTCTTTCTGAAGCCATTTTAAAGTTATTTATCCACAATGCTGAGAAGCTACAAAAGGGAACTTCATTGAAGCTTTTTGTTTTCAATGTAGCCTCTGCTACACTGTTGGAAGACACTGCTGGCTGGTCAGAGGTTACAGCCTCCCCAGGGTCTAAAGCTCAGCAACATGGAGCTCCCTCCATCCAGTAGAACCTCCTGCCTCTACCTGCCCTTATTTGGAGACTGTCTCCGGTCCTGAAGAACTAATCTTATCTAAAAGCTGTCTCTAAAACAAGGTGCCTGATTCATCTTTAGCTTGGCCCTTGGCACAGATCTCTGCTCAGAAGACTTGTGCTAGGGACCCTACTGCCACATACAAAGCTTTGTGATAGGAGCACGCCACTTACTGCAATTAGGGTTTATCCCCAGGCTCCCTAATCCTTATATATTCCTGATATTTTGAAATAAAATGAGCTAATTTACTGAAATCTGTCTCTAGGAGGGCTGTCTCCGTCTGTGCTCATGGACCACCAAAGATTTCTGTCACCCCATCTGCCTCTTTCGTCTCTCGACCTGGTGGCCAACAGGCTGAGGGGGAAAGAGGACCCCTACACTACATTTTCTAATCTAGAATTGTTTGGTGTGAGTCAATCATAAGGAACCCAAAAGTCTTCCCACAGTTTTGTCTGATGCACAGGCAGAATATATTTGGACCCGAGCCAATGTAGCTAATTGTGGGGCTTCTCCTACCTGAAACCCTTTCCAGGAAGTCACCTGACCTCACTGGGCTGAATGCCTTTGTTATTTCCTTGTAGACTAAACAGGAGAAATAATTGAAACCAGTCCATGATCACGTGTGTTCTGAGCCTGAGGCACAGCAACCTGGGACAGAATTCTGGGAAGGAGGACCATCTTCAAGGCAGACAGAATGAAGGAGAAAGACCACTGTGTTCTTGCTCGTCTTTCTTTCCTTCAAAAAAATGTTCCCCGTCCTTCCACTGATTTTTATACATCAGCAAGGGGAGGGGCAAAGGACCTCCCCCTTTCAAAGTTGAGGTATAAAGTATCAATAAGTGTAGACTCTTCAAAACACCTAATAGCCACCCCTTTGGCCAAATCATCTCATTATGCAACCCTGCTGGGCAAAGCAAGCTCAGACTTTCTGACCTTGAGTAAGGCCTAACTAGGGAACCTCTGTGTGTCCCCACAGATTAAATCAAGACACTTTTCAAATCCATTGATGGAAACATTAGACAGGTTGTAGCACAGTAGGGAAATCTCTTCTAGGGATGCTCTGGACCACCAACATTCCAGCCTCTCTACAATTGTGTAAGAGTTAATCAAGCTGTTTATAGGGGCTCATGCCTTTAATCTCAGCATTCAGGAGGCAGAGGCAGTTCACAGCCAGCATGGTATACATGGAGAGTTCCAGGATAGTCAGGGCTACACAGAGAGGCCTTATTTCAAAAACTAAAACAAAAGCCCCAAAACAACAAACATCAAAAACGAACAAACAAAAAACAAACAAAAATTATTTAATCAGTAGCCTTGTAGAAAGTTAAGTAGGTGTGGTTACTTTCTCTGAATTTTTATTTACATAAGCAACTTTGAATAATCAACATGTCTTTGGAAGAATATGAAAAACTTATTTCCTTCATAGAAAAGTCTATGGGAATTCTCTTTCCGGCTTTTACTAGCTCTGAGAATTCTGCTCCTGACCGCAGGTGTGCTTGTTGCAGGGTGGGGTTAAGGCAGGAGTCAGTGTTGTTTGTCTTGCTGCCCAATTTGATCTTCTGTTCTTTTAGCATTCCATGTGTTCACTTCTCCATCTTAGGTACTTTTCTATCGCTGTAAAGAGGTGCCATGACCAAAGCCGCTTATAGAAGAAAAAGCTTATTAGAGGTTTACAGTCACGGCAGGGAGATTAACAGCAGGCAGACAGGCATGGTGCTGGAGCCATAGCTGAGAGCTCACACCTGATCCCCAAACACAAGGCACACACACACACACACACACACACACACACACATCACACACCACACACACCACACATAAACACACACACACACACACCACACACACATACACACCACACACACACACACACCACACACACCACACATACACACACACATACCACACACACACCACACACACACACACACATACACACCACACACACACCACACACCACACATACACACACACACCACACACACACCACACATCACACACACACACACACACACACACACACCACACATCACACACACACACACACACCACACACACCACACATACCACACATAAACACACACACACACACACACCACACACACACACACCACACACACACACTACACATACCACATATAAACACACACACACACACCACACACACACACACACACACACACACACACACACACATACAGAGACAGAGAGTTACTGGGACTGGCATATACTTTTGAAACCTCAAAGCCCACCCTCAGTGACACACCTCTTCTAACAAGGCCACACCTCCTAATCATTCTCATACAGTTCTAGCAGCTAGGAAGCAAGCATTCAAACATATCAGCCTGAGTGGTCTATTTTCATTCAAACCACCACGCCAATCAATACTAATTTGAGCATTTTTTTGTGATACAAACTTAGCTAGGAAGCTATAAAAACAGTTTTATACATATATTAGTCATCGTGCAGTAAAACAAATGATTCAGATGCTTTCCCACTGTTTTTCTGGTATATGCCCATTTGGGTATAGAATTCAACATTTTCAGTGCTGGCTGGATGGCTCTTCTGCTCTAGTACACTCCACACAGTAAGTACAGCGATTAGTCACTCACAAAGCTGAGGTCTAAAACTCCGTTTTTCTCCACTCATTTTTATGCTCTGTGTTTCTGAGGGTTACCTAGAGAAATAGAGGGTTGAATTGAGTTTGGTATGCTGATAACAGACATGGCAGGTGGCAAGTACCCCAAGACCAGTTTGAGAAATCTGGCAAATCATCTGAATTCGAATGTTCTATTAATTCAATACATGTTGTCTAGTTGAATTCAAGCAATCCAGAATCTCTCTCCACAACAGAGCCATAATACAACATAACAGTCAATCCCAGACTCCAGAATTTTACAAGCTTTACTAGGGAGACAAATGATTCCCATTCAAATATAATTTTCCCGTTGGTATCTATGCCAACAAACAGCTGGATGCATGGGTAGGTTTTAGCAGCCATAGAACTCACTGTCACCTCATTCTAGGTCTACAGACTTCTTGGATTCGTGTTGCTCTACTAAATTCCTAGCAAAGTGGTATGGTTGTTTGTATGATGGAGGTTTTTGCTTAATTACTCCCCTGAATACAATTCTTCCAAATTACCATGCATATATTGCATAGTACATTCTTACCTCTCATTTCCATATTTTGTTGACACAAAAATATGAATATATCATTTAAGCTCCATATCAGAGAATCTTTGGCTCTGAAAGAGGATGTTCAAGTTGAGTGCCCCACCCTTCTGCCCTCTGCAGCCTTATCAGTGTTCTTTCTTCTCACTTAGTACTGTTAGTGTCAAGTACTATTGTGTGCCTCCATGATCGCCTGGACTTCCTCACTGTGGGGTTTACGGAATAGTGTATTTCTGTACTTCTGTATTTTTTTTTTTCTGTCTATACGGGAACTTCGGTGAATATAGCAATCTGTCAGAGTCAGACAGATCTGAGTTCAAAGGCTAGCCATATGCTAATTATGTGGTCTTTGGTATTTTTCTTAAGTTTCCTAATGATCTATTTCTACATATACAAAATGAAGATATAGATAGCATCAGCTACTTAGAGTAGGGCTAGGTGAGATAATGTAGAAAAGGTGCTTAACACAGTTCCCTGGGACTTCTTTTATTTATTTATTTATTTATTTATTTATTTATTTATTTATTTATTTATTTATTTATTCTGGAGCTGAGGACTGAACCCAGGGTCTTGCACTTGCTAGGCAAGAGCTCCAGCTAAATCCCCAACCCCTCCCTGGGACTTCTTAAGTGAGATTATGCAGAAGGGTTTAGAGTCAAGTCAAAATTAGCATACAAAATATGTCTGGGAACCCCACCCCTCCAAGACTCTATGAAATAGACACGCGCAGGGAAAGTGCACATCATATGAATGATCTGTGAAAGTCCAGTCTTGGGGTACAGGAACCACTGAGTGTCTAAACTTTCTGTCAGGTCTGGTCCACTTCCCTTGAGAGTGCTCTCTCAATAAATTGTCCCTGTTGCCCTATCATTGTCCATGTGTCCCTCCATGTCCAAGAACCTGGAGATATTATGCCCTGATTGTGGGGACCCCCAAAAGACCACCACAGAGACCAAATCCCGCATGAAAAAGCAGAGAGCCTTTATTTCAAGCTCCAGAGCTTGGTCTCTCTGTCTGTCTGACACAGCGGTGAGAGCAGAGAGCCCTGAGCTCAGGTGGGGCAGAGTTTTTAATCATAGCAGAGGTTGGGGTGAGGGGATTTCCAGGGTCCAGGATCCTGATTGGCTGACAATTGTCTAGGGGTATCTGTAAAACAAAAAATAGGTGTGTGCTAGACTCAAGGACGTCTGGCCACCTTATCTAACGGTTGGAATGTTTGGGATGGGGTTGGGGATTTAGCTCAGTGGTAGAGCGCTTGCCTAGCAAGCACAAGGCCCTGGGTTTGGTCCTCAGCTCTGGAAAAAAAAAGAAGTACTTCCTCACCCCTGGGTAGATCCCTGGGTGGTATCAGCTTAAGGCTTTTCCTGGATCTGGATATTGCCTGCCAGTAAGCCTGTCACAAAAGCTGTGTCTAGGCCCCTAAGCCTGTCATGGCTGCTGTGTGGTTAAGCTATTTTGCCGCCCCCCCCCCAGGCAAATACCTTCTATACTCCAGTCCTCACCTGAACAATATTACCTCTTTTTATCTCCCAGAGACAACAGTTCTGTTACATGACATCATACTAAGCTGTTCATGACTGCAAGCATTGTTAAGTAGTCAGCCCTTTCCAAGGTAACGCCCCTTTGAAAAAGAAAAACTCTGGGGGAAGAAGATCAATGTTAAAGGACTGTAATTAATATTTTCCAATCCTACTCACTGTGAACAATTTTGGAGGGGTGTTAGTGGGAAAACTCTAAAAATATTATGCCACCAGATCATTTTTATCCTGTGCTTACAGTAATGTTGGCCCTTGGCCTGGCAGGACGTCCTGATGAGCTGAGTTCAATCTTTGAAATAGAAGCAGAAGCAGAGAACTGACCCTTGAAAGCTGCCCTCTGACTTCCACATACGAGCCCGGGCACACTCACACCTGCACTCATGTGTGTACATATCAGAGAAACACACACACACACACACACACACACACACACACACACTCACACGTAATAAATGAAATTAAAGTACAAAATGAAAACGTTAGTGCTGTCCCTTGTAAAGCAGTAGACATGGAACATTCATACTTCAGCACCAGTCCCTCTTCTGTTTCCTCGGGCCCAGGGCTGACACCATTTATTCCTAATTCCCTCCAGGAGAGAATAACAAGCAAGGCCCATGCTCCCTCCCCACAGCACTGCTGTCTCTCCTTGATGATTCCCTGAGCGGATCCAGCTCTTTCTGTTCTCCTCTTCTCAGGACAACCTTTGACCCCATCATCATCACCACTGGGTGTGGGTGTGCTGACTTCTGAACACTTAGAGTGAAACCAAGTCATGTGAGTGTTTCCTCCCTTGGCCAGCTCTTCCCAGAAGCCTCTACTGTTTGTCCTCAGCTAGAGCAGGAAAGGGACGTGCGGCAGGAAGTGGTTTGGATTCCTCAGTGTGAACACCCAACATAAAACAAAGCTGCTCTAACGGTCCCTAACCTCCTTCCTCTCCATGCCAACAGGCTTTTTAAAATGTCTTTCTCTTCCAAAGACTTGTTTTGTTTTAATATATATAGAAGTTTCAGACATATTGAAGTACAAAGACGAATATAATCTCCAAGTGCTCATCACATGCACTTTTAATGGTCATCACGTTTTGCCCATTGTGTTCTATCTTTCCTCCTGATTTTAATATTTTAATTTAAACTTTTCATTTATTATCTATTGTATAATGGTCATATCCCCCATGCCCTCTCTCTCCCCTGCCATTAGTTTCTTTTATCTCCTTAGACAGTTTGAATTCTACTTTCATGGCATATATCCATATATAATTTTATCTCTCTCTACAAAATCTAGGAACCACTGATGAGAGAAAACCAACATTTTTCTTTCTGATAACTTTCTCACTGTGATTATCTCCAGTTGAACCCATTTTCCTGCAATGACAGAACTTTTTTCTTTTCTTGTGGCTGAAAAAATTCCATTGTGTATGTGTACTACACTTTCCTTATTTATTCCTCTGTTTTTGGACACTGAGGTTGGTTCCACAATTTAGTTACTATACAGAGTGCTGCCTTTACTTTATCATTTAACAGTTTTTATCGCATTTATTTGTTTTGTATGTGTATGTGAGTGCACACATGCCATGGAGTGAGTGTGGAGGTCAGAGGACAACCTACAGGGGTCAGCTCTTTCCCTTCCACCATGTGAGGCCCAGGAATCAAATTCAGGCTGCCAGATTTCAAGGCAAGCAGCTGAACCTACCAAGAAGAAAAAGGAATAATTCCAGTTTTCTGTTGTGTTTTGAGACAGGGTCTAATGTAGCCCAGGTGGGCCTTGAGCTGTATAAGGCCAGAGATGAGCTTGAAGTCCTTATCCTCCAGCTTCCACCTCTGGAGCAGCTGAGATTACAGGCCTTTGAGCTCCCACTGCCCTGTTCTAAGCAGTTCTTAGGATTTGAATCCAGGTCCTCGGATATGCTAGGCCTGTTGGAATTTCTAGCTACTCCCCCATCACCGCACATACACTGGCGAGACAGTCATTCTGGGGGCCTTATCTCCTATGCGATCCATGCGCTGCTATGTAGTCATGTAATATGCATGTAGTGTAATCACGTAATCTATGCACATGTGTGGCACAGCTAAGTAAGCCCATATGTGCATGTGTGGGGGAATCCATAAAAAGTGGATCACAGACCCCTCCTCTCTCTCTCCCTGCAGACCATTTCCATAGGCCTAAGCACTCCTTTCTGCTCCTTCTCTTAATAAACTCTTATAGTGGGTTTTGTTGTTTCTCGAGGCTTTTCTCGCACGGTAAACAGCACTGCTTCATGAATAACACAGTGCCGCACAATAACTAACAAGTCCAGCCTTCTAGCCACTGAGCTACATGGACATTATTTTATTATCTTTGTTGCTGAGATATTTTAAAGCTAGCCATGAGTTTATTTTAGTGGAATCTCTGCCCTTCTGGTCCTAAAACTGGAGGTTGGCAGAGCAATCCGGGCTCCGTGAGCTCAGCCTCCCTTCCTTTCCCTGCTCGGTCTCTATTGCTGCCACAGGGTTAGAATCAGGTGCAATGAGCCGTCATCAGCTGGCAACTATTCTTCACATAAATATTGCTGACTACCTTGATTGCAGACATCATTTGACTCTGAGGGAAAGAAGAAAGCTGGAGACGGGAAATATTCACTGGGAAAGAAAAAGTAAAGGCAATGTGGCCCTTTTTGACTCATGAATTCAATTAGTATTCTAGAGCGTTCGCTGCTCACACAGGTTGCCCCTTCCCGCTTATTCTACAGTTGATTGACAAGGCCACAAAATGCAGTTCTTCCTGTAAGTTCCCTTAAGTGGTCTCATCGTGCACTTTTCAAACTTTCTATTATTCATCTCACAAGTTTAGAAAAAGTAAAGTTTAAAAACTTTTCTAGCATGTTTCAGTTGAGTGAATTCTTTCCATAGTTCTTACATTTTCTTCAAGTTCTAGACCTGCTGGAAGGTGATGGCCTTCATCTCCCATAGGTGGATAGGACCTGCAATCCAGGGCCTAGCAGGCTTTCCTGAGAGGGTATTGTAAGTAGTCCTCACTGTACCTGACTAGTTGAGCACTACTGTTAAAGATGAACTTCTTGGAGACCACGTTGAAAAACTGACTTTTCCATTATATACATATACATATATGTGTAAAAAGGATGGGCCATTACTGTCCCTATGCAACAACTATCCTCACAGGAAAATAGGAGTGTTGCTGGGAACTTCTGGATTGTCGTTGGGGGGTATATGAGTCAGAAAGATTTGGTCATCATTTCAAAAGGCCTATTTTGTTGTTTTTCTTTTGTTTGTTCATTGATTTGTTGTTTTTTTGAGGGGGACAAAGTCTCACTCTGTAATGAAAACTGGCCTTAAACTCACTGTGAAGCCTAGGGTTGCTTTGAATTTGTGGCAGTCTCAGACTCCATCATACTGGGATTATAGGCATGTGGCACCCGACACAGATGATTAAAAATGCTTATTTAGTTTATAGAAGTAGAACCTAGTGTAGGTGGGTTTTTTTTATCGGGAGGCTGGCTCCCCAGTAAACTCACAGAGACTTAATAATTAATTATAAACACTTGGCAGATAGCTTAGGCTTATTACTACCTAGCTCTTACAACTTAAATTAACCCATATTTATTAATTTCTGTGCTGCCTCATGGCTTGTTACCTCATCTTCTACATGTCCTGCTTCTCTTAAGTCTGGCTGGTGACTCTTCCTAACTTCTTCCCATTGTTCTCTCAGTCTGGCTCTCCCTCCTAACCTCTTCCTGCCTAGCTATTGGCCATTAACTCTTTATTAAACCAATGAGAGCAACATATCTTCACAGTACAATAGGATTATTCCACAGCAACCTAGTAACTTCTGAGGAGCAAAGAGTTAAGAAAAAAGAAAAAGGCTTCAGTGCATGCTCAGAATAGACCACAAAACATCAGGGTTAGAGGAGAGCTTCAAAACTGTGTTTTAAACAACTACAGGGTGTGTACAGCAGCTTGCTCATTTCTATTTCTTATTCTCTTGAGTTAATAGATTTATAGAGCTATTCTTTTTTGGGATGAAGAGAGTTCTGGAAAGCTTGAGTCAGTCTACATTACCGTGGCTGCAGGCACACATGAGATCATGCCTGGTTTGATACATGGGTGCTGGGATCTGAACTCAAGCTCTTCATGGTTGAGCAACAAGTATTCTTAACCATTAAGCCATCTCATAGGATCTCTCTCTTTCCTGCCACCAAGAAATACATCCGATCTTCAAAGACTGATAGTACTTCAGGACAAAGGGACAGGCAAGGAGTTCAAAGCATATCGAACCAGGAAGCAAACAGGTGACACTGTTCTCATATCTGGTAAAAACAGATTTCAAGCTAAAATTGGTCAGAAGAGAAAAACAAGGGCTATTTCACATGGATCGATGGAATAGTACATCTAGAGGACTTTATGATGTCTGCAGACAGAGGCTCCAAACGTCAAACTAAATACTACTAAAAACAAAGATCATCCCAACACAGTAATAGTGACTTCAATAGCTTGCTTTCACCAATAGACAGTTCATTCTGAAAAAATAAATTAAACAGAGAAACACTAGAGTTAAATAACACCATAGAACAAATGGGTGAATTTATGGATGTATATGTAATATACCAAACTTAAACCAAGATGAGATAAACAATTTAACCAGACATATGGTAACCAACAAGATCAAGCAATAAAAATAAAATAAAATAATAATAATAGTAAAATCTCCCAACTAAAACCAGCCCAAGGTCAGATAGACTCATTGCAGAATTCTGTCACACCTTTAAACAAGAGCTAGCACCAATAATAATAATAATAGTAATAATAATAATAATACTTTTTTTACTCATTTATTTATTTTTTAAAAGATTTATTTATTCATGCATTTTATGTATACACCAGAATAAGGAATCTGATCCTATGGTTGTGAGCCACTATGTGATTGCTGGGAATTGAACTCAGGACCTCTGGAAGAGCGGTCAAGTGCTCTTAACCACTAGGCCATCTCTCCAGCCCCCAATTTACTCATTTATAAGAAATAACTTATCCTCAAGTTTTGTCATCCAATTGTGGCAATTTAGTCACAGTCTCAGGTCATAACTAATTGTTACAACTAATCACAGTTCTCTTGGTATTTCCACATTTATAGTTACTTCTTCCACTGGAATCTTGAACCCTCACAGTCATCCATGAGGATTATAAACTGTTTGTAAACTCCTTTTAAGTGCCATGAATCACAGATCTCCTTAATGACATGCAGAATGTTGAGCCCTTTACAGAATGTTTTTATTAAGTTTACTTTGTCCAGATCCATTAGAGAAGTGAAAATATGGTTGATACATTTTTTTTACATGTATGTGTATATTTATTTATTTATTTTTTAAATGGTGAATGTCGTTTATTGAAGGAGGGAGGGGAGGAGGTCTTAAATACAGGCTTACAGCACAATGGGAGAACCCCGGAGGGCAGAAGTTCGTTACTGATGTTTTATAATCTTGCATCTAAGCTGTTCATGCCCAATATGTAGGATACACAGACAAGGAACTTCCCTTAAGCATTTAGGAGGGTGGAACCCAGCAGGGAATTAGCATAGGGAGGATATCAATGTCAAGGTCAGCAAGCAAGGCAACAGTTACCCAAAACAGGAGCCAGGGCCCTACAGGTCCCCCCCTTTTACTAAAAAATGAGCTTCTGACTTAGGTTGCATGGGATGTCAGCAGGTCACCTTACCCATCATGGAGACATCTGCCCAGGCCACACAGGTGCTCTGTCTTAGGTTGGTGAGTGTTCCCCAGGAATTACCCATCTCTAAATACTCATTATCATACAGGCTCAATCGTGTGTGAGCTGCAGAGTTAACTGCCTGCAGCTCTCATCTTGAAGGGAATGAAAGATAGCCATTGTGAGTGACCAGGGCCTGGGAACACAGATTTAGGTTACCTCAAATTCCATGTTCCAGTGTGGACGCAGTTTCACGAATTTGGCAGTTTTATGGAATGATGAAAGCCATACATTAAGGCAGATTTAAAATACAAATACGTTGGTGGGTCCATCAGAGAGGCAGGTACAGCAAGATGCTATCTGATAACATTCTTAGCTTTTGGGTTGGTGGAAGCCAGTGGTTTGCTAAGTTAATAGATTGCAAAAGATTTCTATTGTTAGTCACAAGATGCTAGTTCAGACACTGACACAGATAAGGAATGGCTATTCAGGAAGGAAGGCTAGAACTAGCCCAAGATAAGGTCATTAGCTTCTGGACCTGCAACATTCCAGTCTCTCCACAGTACTGACATTGTAATCAGTCAATCTCTGCGGACACAGCTTCTTTCAGGAGTTTTTGTTCACAAAGACAAGGATCAATGAGTGGGAGCTGGCAGAGCAGGAGCCCATCCTGTCCTTCCATATTCTGCTAATGTGGCTTCACAGGTCACTAAACATCTTGTGGCTTCAATTGTATCATAAAACTGGAGGAAGAATTCTAAATCTCATCTGCTAAAGGGGTCAGAGGGCCGTATGAAGTGACTTACGTAAAAATGAACTAAAATGTAAAAACATCTACCTAAATCCTCAGATCTGGAGAGGGTCTTTGTAGTGTCTTAACCATCCCCAGGTGATGTGAAATCCAGCCGAAGGGAATGTCTACATGGTGAGCTGACTGCTTTTATTCACCCCGTGCAGGAGCTGATGAACTCTTCTGCTTTGGGTAAACTTTTTCCAGGGCCGAGTAACTACATTTACAAAATCTGGACTTTTTCTTTTTTCACTACAGATAGTCAAATGAAATCATGATACAGTTGTAAACTGTGAGAAGCAGTGTTGGAAAGGTGATGCAAATAGAAGACAAAACAAAACATCAGAAACTAACATTCCAGAAGCGATACGAAAGGGCTTATGGCAGTGCGTGTAGGAAACAAGACCATAATAAGGCTTGAAATTCATGCACAGGGTCAGACGGCTCTAAACCACAGGTTAGTGGGTGTAACTCAGAGTAGAACAGTTGACTGATGAAATAAAACTGTCTGCAGTTTCCCCTGGCTAAAGACACTTCCTGTCATTGCCTAAATTGCTTTACTTCAAAGTGTTTGTGGGAGCCGAAATGCAAATTAGCTGAGTGTGTTTATTCTGTGCTGGGAAGAAGGGGAGCGGAATGGGTTCAGGAAACCCGGCTGTGTTTAAAAGCCCACAGCTCACAAGGAGATAGAATTTTATGGCGAGTGGCTTCTGGGTACTGCTCACAGACAAGAAAGCTCTAGGAGGGCAGAACCAGGGCCACAGAAAGAGCCAGGACTATCTGAGGCTGCTTTCAAGTGTAGGTAAGCCCACAGCAGTGTCTCGGGGAGCAATCCGGGGCCTCGTGCACACTAGGCAAGATCTCTACCAACCGAGCCACATCTACCACCCATTTGGTTTCATTCTTCCTACGTTTCTTTCTTTCCTCTTCTTTAAAACAAAAGCAAGCTCTATCTAGTTTTATTAAAGAAAAGCTTTCCTGGTTTATTTCTCACTGGTCTGTTCTGGCAAGCTTCTGATAACGTCAGAATCACTTGAGTCAATGACAACCAGTGTACGCATGCGGTAGCATTTTCCACATGCGGCGCCCAATTCAATATTATTGCCACTGGAGTGATGGAAGCAAATTTTGGCCAAGAGCATAGTATTCTATTTTAGATTTCCTCAAAGCTGGGCAGTTGTTGACCAGGATGACCAACTAGTTTTATGCTTCCCTGTCTCATCATCTTCAGAGTTTGCTTATACCCAGCGTGTCCTTCCCACTTTTCGTAACAAGGTGGAACCTAGAGTTGGCAACTCCCAAGACCTGTCTTCTTTTCAACTACCATCTTCCTGCCTTAGTTGTGGGACAGGACCCAACCAAGAGCAGCTGCCATGATAGCTAGAGAGTGGGAAAGCGCGGGTGCGTTTCTCCCCTAACTACAAATAGAAGCTCGAGTGGCAGGATGTAGCAGAGGCCTGAGCTGTGACTGGACATTCTTGAAGCTTTACTTTAGGAGCGAGAATGAATCTAGTACTTTTTCTATTAATTTTTATCTCTTTTTGGGAGAAGGTAATAATAACAAGCAAAATCAATCCGGGATTAAAAAAAATGGATACACTGTCTACTATGATGAGTCTAGTCCTTTAACTAGAGCAAGGTTTTCTGCAAGAATTTCTCTATACTCATTCATTTGGCTCAGCTGTCCTCTTTGGTGATTAGGAAGTAATTTCTGTTTAAGAATTGACTGATGGGCTGGGGCTAGAGCTCAGAGGGAGAGTTCCGGCACCACAAGGAAAAGGATGGAGCGGGACCCAGTTTCCTTAGTGATTCCTCAGATGCAAACCTGTTTAATACCACTTCTACTGGTCACTTTCCAATCCTCAAAACCCACACCTGATTACACAGGAAAGGGGAATGTGGTGAGGAGGGGCGAAAGGAATGTTCAAGAAAGAGATTCTTTCCCGTAGGTGGGTAGAGCAAAGTGGAGAACTGAGTGGAGAATCTGGAGCCTATTTTGCTGACTTTGCCTCACCATGATATGGGTCCGAGATTGTCTCTACATCATGCCTTCATCTCCCCCCTTCTTCTCCAGGCAAAATGAAGGTGACTCTAGTGAACCTATTGTTTATGATGTTGCTGCTGCTGCTAGGCCTGGGGATGGGCCTGGGCCTCGGCCTTCACATGGCTGCTGCAGTCCTGGAGGACAGTGATCAGCCACTGAGTGATTTTTGGCCTGGTGACTCCCGGGACACAGCTGAGACCACGGAAGAGGGAGAGGACACCCGGACCACAGAAGCCCTGGTGCTTGGCTACAAAGAAATGGCACAACCTATTGGGCCAGAAGAAACTGTCCTCAATGAAGATGAAGTTGGAGGAAGTAGGATGCTGAGGGCTGACACTCTCTTTCAGAGCAAACAAGATTACCTGAGGTTTGACTTTCGTGTCAGAGAATGTAACACCTTGATGGCACCCAAGATGAAGGGGCATAATCACAGTTGCATAACCCAATACACATTCATCCACGAGGATCCAAGCACGGTCAAAGCAGTCTGTGACAGTCCTCCGGTAGCCTGTGGCCTCAAGGGGGGCAAATGTCACAAAAGCTCCCGTCCTTTCGATCTGACATTCTGCAGGTTGTCCAAAGCAGGCCAGGTCACTCCCAACTGCCATTATCTGACTTACATATTTGAAAAGGTCATTGTCACAACATGCAGTGACACAAAGCCACTGGAGGTTAACTGAGGCAGCTCCTGCCTCTCCCTTCTCTTCACCTCATTGTCTTTCTTCTTTTGCATTTCCATTTGCTGATGCTTCTGTTCCCCACTCGGGTGCACTGTAGAGAAGATCCTGGGAAGAGAGGATGGAGCACCGCTGACCTTTGTCTTCTGAAAATATAATTATTCTTTGCATTAGGGGTCATCCAACTGGCATTTTATTCTGGGGGTCAGAAATGGCAAAACGATGCCTACTTTCTCCTAGATGTCTCTCACCTTCAGTCCTGTCCTACAAAGGCCAGGCTCTAGACTCCCACCTTAGCCAAGGTCATCGGCCTGATGCCTGGACTGAGTACAACTTGGGCACAGATTAGAAGAGTTCCACAAATCCTCTACCCATCTCCTTCCTTGCTACCAACATGTGGTAATCACAGACTCCTGGGCCCTGCCTGTACAAAGGCTATGCACTTCTCTGACGCAGACGTAATTAAAGTGATTCTGTCTAGGACTGTGTCTGGAAAGCCATGTGGTCAGGCTTCTTATCTTGAGCCTGGAAAATTACAGAGATGGTTCAAGAAGAACAAGGGCTTGGGTAAGGACCCCCCCTTTTCATCCCCTTTCCCCTCTTCCTATTTTCACAACCTTTCTCTTTGCTCCTCTTTTCTTTGTTTCTTTCTTCTCTCAGACTTTTCTGTCTTCTCCTTTTCTTCTACCTTTTCTTTTTGGGCCCTCATTTCTCCAGATTTTTTTTAGCTACTCAGTAAGCTAATGTGTTATCTGGGCTATACTAGGTAAGCAGATGTTGGTCCCACAGATTGAATCTGGCATAAGTAGTTGGAGGTTAGATGAAGAAGAAAGAAAGAAAGAAAGAAAGAAAGAAAGAAAGAAAGAAAGAAAGAAAGAAAGAAAGAAAGAAAAGAAGAAAGAAAGAAAGGAAAATAGATAGATAGATAGATAGATAGATAGATAGATAGATAGATAGAAATGACTATTCTTGGTTGTCAACTTGACTACATCTGAAGTTGCAAAAAACTCACTTTGTAGACCAGGCTGGCCTTGAACTCACAGGGATCCACCTGCCTCTGCCTCTGCCTCCTGAGTGCTGGGATTAAAGGCATGTGCTACCACTGCCCGGCCTAATCTGGGTCTTTTGAGGTGGGAAGATCCACCTTTGATCTTCACCTTTTGGTGCAGCCTATACAAAGCACATGGAAGAAGGATGCTCTCTCTCTGCTTCCTGGCCCTCACTCTTGCTGGCAAGTTCATTACTTCACTGGCATTAGAGACTACTTCGAGATTCCGTTGTATGCTGGAGACCAGCTGAGACATCCAGCTTTGTGGACTGAACATCTGCTGCATTCTTAGACTTTTTGTTGGTAGACAGACATTGTTGGACTAGTTGGACCAGAGCCTGTAAGTCATAGATTTTTGAGATTTGCCAGATCCATACTTTCCCATTATCCTTCCTCTGCTTATTATACTTCAACTAAACGTTAGTTATATTTCTGTTACTGTCATAAAACACCTGAGAACTAACTTAAAAGAAGGAAGCATTCATTTTGGGACCTCTGGAAGAGCATCCAGTGCTCTTAGCCACTGAACAATCTCTCCAGGCCCTATAATTTTGCTTTTTGAAAATCCAAAAGGTTCCAAGTTCCAAAAAGCACAGGCCTCAAAAGTTTCAGGTAAGGGACTGTGTTGCAACATATACATATTATATAATTAGTCTTTGATGAATTTGTTTACATATGACACTAGTTAGGCTGTAAGGTCTCTGTGGGAGCAGCTCTATTATATGTTTCTCCCATTCTTCATCAGTACATTTACAGGTCACTGATAATCTACTTAGTGATTATCCATCTAGTACCTCCTCAGAAGTTATAATAATTACAGTGAAACATAAACTCACTTAGGAGAAGTGAAAAATTCTGATCCTTGTCAAGCACTGTACAAGCAATATTTCAAAGGACTGTAGATGGACTCTTTCTTTTCTAAGACAAGCAGGAAGAAAACTGCCATTGTATGTCATGCACACTCCTACAAGCTGTCCCAGAGTCATTTGGCTTTATTTAATTACATTTAATAGAAAAGTAACAAGCTCGGGGATGCCCACTGTATTGGTGACTTTGCTGTTGCTATAACAAAATATCTAAAGCTAGGCATTTATAAAGAAAAAAAAACACGTTTCTTTAGCTCACAGTTTGGGAGACTGAAAACCCAAGTTTGGATGTGGTATTTGATCTGGACGTGGCATTTCATTTGGGTGTGACATCTGAGTGAGGAGCCTCCACAGTCTCAGGCTTTTGTGCACTCGGTCTCCAGTTGGTTGGTGCCGCTTGGGGAGGTTCAGGTGGTGCAGCCTGGCTGGAGGAAGTACATCACCGGGGCGGGCTTTGAGATGAAAAGCCTCAGGCCACTTCCGGCTTGCCGTCTCTATTTCGTGCTGGTGGTTGAAGATGTGAGCTCTCAGCTTCCTGCTCCTGCAGCCATTACCTGCTTGCTCCACTCCTCTCCACCGTGATGGACTCTTTCCCCTCTGGAACTGTAAACCCCAATAAACTCTTGATTATAAGTTTCTTCTGGTTGTGGGTATTATCATAGCAACAGAAAGGTGGCTAATACACTGAGAAACCCTATCAGTTCAGCCTATGGTGAGGGCTCCTTCAGTTGGGTCACAACGGGGCAGGTAGACATCATGGCGCTAAAGGGAGGGATGTAGACCAAGACAAGAACTTGGAGACTGTGAAGCAGAGAGCTTTGCTCTTTTGTGACAGCGTGGTCTTGTGAGAACAAACTTCTCTGTGTGACCAGCATTGACCCTTTCAGAAGCAGTAGCATCAATGACCTAACTGCCCTTCACCAGGCCTCACCCCTTAAAGGCTCTTCAGCACTGACACCCCGAAGAGCAAGCCTCTACCACATGAACACTTTGGGAACAATCCTCACCAAAACCATAGTCCCAGCCTCGGTGAGCCAAGACCACCCAATTTACCCACAGCTGCTCTGCTCCTCAGTCGGGACTCACTGTACCTACCTCCCTCTCCTGTCCGATACATTACTGAGTTTGCTTTCCTGTGCTCCTCAAAGGGAAAGCTTCAGCTCTAAATAAAGTTTGAGGACTTGGATTCTGTAGTGTGTGCTTTCTGTGTCAACCAAAAAGCATTTACAAGCCAGCATGGTGGTATATACTTGTAATCTCAGGACTGGGGCAGGAAAATCTTGAATTCATGCTAGCCCTGGGATACACAGAGAATTTCAGGACAGGCTGAGCAGCAGAGAAAAACCTGCTTCAAAAAAACCTGTATAGATTATCTATCATCTCTCTATCTCTCTATCTCTCCATCTCTATCTATCTATCTATCTATCTATCTATCTATCTATCTATCTATCACCTCTAACACACACACACAAAATAATTTTTCAAAATAATCCTATTATTTACACTTCGAAAATTTTATACGATATATATATATTTTTAAAATAGTGTTTTTCATGCAATATATTCTGGTCATGGTTTCCCCTCCCCCATTTCCTCACAGATCCTCCCCACCCTTCCAACTCTATGCTTTCTTTTTGCTCTCTTAAGAAAACAATCTTGGTGTTAGGAACATGATGGTGTTCCTAACAACGCGGCTCTGGCTCGAAACCGCCTCACAGACGGCTTTTGGTGAGTTCAGGAGGTGTTGAAACATGCTCAGCATTATTAGGGGAAGGAAGACTCGCTGCTACCAGCTGGCAGTCAGGGTGGTGACCAGAGCCTTCCTTAAGTGTACACAGGCCCGCAGACTGAAGAATCGGAACCTGAGGACCCTCTGGAATTACAGCTGCCTCCCAGGGATGTGGCTTACAGTCCCCAGCATTCATTGTCAACTTAATTAAGTGCCAGGTGGAGCTCAACAGGAACGTACTTGTGGACTTGGCCATCTATGAACCAAAGACTTTTAAATCTTTAGCAGCTTTGGGTAAGAGGAGGCAGCAGGAAGGATTTGCTTTGGGGGGGTGTGTATGTGGAAAGGAGCCTGAGGGCATCTTTTCCAGAGTGGTGCAGTACCACTCAAGGCTACAGAGCTATGGAAATTCTTATAAACAAGATAGTTGCAAAAGGATTGTCGGTCACCAGTAAGTCCGATTTGTATTTATTTACATTTTAGCAACAGGCTTGAGAGAAAAGGTTTTTACTCAGTGGCCCAGCCCAAACCTGCCCTGTAAAGACTGTACAAATAAAGTTTTTGCAGTGCTTAAAAAAAGAAAGAAAGAAAGAAAGAAAGAAAGAAAGAAAGAAAGAAAGAAGACAAATAGGCAAATAAAAAAAACATACAATCAAGAATAAAATAAAATAAACTAGCAAATGAACAAACAAAAAGAAACAAAGAAAGGCCATGAGAAACACATACACATGCAGATATATACACATACACACAAACAAAACCCGTAAAAACACAAAATCAGAAACTTTAATATACAAGCAAAAGACATTTAAGTTAAAAAAAAAAATACCCAAAGCCGGGTGGTGGTGGTGGCGGCGGCGGCGGCGGCGGCGGCGGCGGCGGCGGCGGCGGCGGCGGCGGCGGCGCACGCCTTTAATCCCAGTACTTGGGAGGCAGAGACAGGCAGATCTCAGTGAGTTCGAGGCCAGCTTGGTCTACAAATCGAGTTCCAGGACAGCCAGGACTGTTACACAGAGAAACCCTGTCTCAAAAAAAACAAAAGCAAACAAACAAAGAAACAAAAAATTCCCAAACAAATCAACATGAGCCCCCCCCCTCCCCCCCAAATATCAAAAAATGCCATTAAGTTCATTTTGTGTTGTTCATACACTGGCTTCTTTCTGTGTGTAGTTTGGGTCATGGAGCAGTTTGGGTTTGGGCAGGGTAACCAAGATCTGGAGAGGCCCCACTAGTTCTAGGACTGCATTCTGGTCCTGTTTCCTTGGACCTCTGGAGAATCCCTCTTTTGATGTCCTTTGTAGTAGGCAAATGGCTACCTTTTTGGCAGCCTTGTGGCCTCTAGTAAGATCATGATTTCTTCTTTGTTTTTGATTTCCTTTGTGACTAAGGGGAGGAGTCCCAGTTCTAGATAGAGGCCCCTAGACATGGGCTGTGAGTATGCAATGACGGCTTAGCCCTTCCCTAAGTGAAGAGCTTGGGTTGATGCCAAAAGCTTGTCCCTTTGTGCTGAAGTCCCTCAGCTGAGAGACTGAGCCCACCTTGTCCTGTCCAAACGAAACTGTTTGTGTCAGTGTATAGTACCTCTTCCACTTCTCATAGCAGGACATCTGTTAGGTCAGGTCTTATGGATTGGACTGCAACAGTCACTTCTGGGCATTCATGGAGGGGCTCTGTTAGATTATCATCTGGCAGTAGGCTGGCTGGCTTGATGGTTGAAGTTTTACAGAATCAGATACAGGGCTGGTCTAGGAGAAGTGTCTAGGGATGCATTATTTGGGCTTTGGACGTCCACCTCTCTGAGTCCCTCTCAAGGGGCCTCGACAGAGTGTGAGCTGGTTAGGAACAGTTCCTGGCCCAAGCTCAGATTGTCAGCATCTTTCACTAGTATGGCTGTAGAAGCAACTGCCTGAAAACAACTGGCAGAAGCAGAAGCTGCAGGTATCCTGAGTCTTGAGCATCGTTTTCAGGTAACAGTTTTGGTTGGAGGAGCTATTCCTCCAACAGAGGGCAGACCATAAGAATATGGGTTGGGGGCTTAGTAGAATTCAAAGTAAAGTGGGCTGTGGCCTCCCCCGAAGGATAGGGTGGCCCATAGGCTTTGTAATAAGTATCCCCAAGTTAGGGAACAGCAACAGTCTGGCATGACTAAGAAAAAGTGGGTCACAGTACCTGGTCCCAAGTCCACCATCTGAGAGAGTCATCCAGGGAAAGAGAACAGTCTGTCCAGTTGCCCTTTGGATGGCTGTTCATAGAGACAGACCTCTTCTGTCAGGACTGAGTGGGCTGTTCCTGGGTCTACCAGGAATTTAACAGACTTGCCCCCTACCTTTAATGTTACTCTGGGTTCCTGGGAGCTCAGTGGAATGGAGCTCTGGCTCTGTCAGTCCTCATCCAAATGAAGGACAGGGTGTTTTTTTTCCCTTTTTTTTTCTTTTTCTTCCAGGGTCATTTTTGTTTACAGTAAGCACATTGGTCCTTCCAGCCTCCACCTTTCCTTGTATCTCTGGCTCCCCCTGTGGGATCTCTCTTAGTGGTCTCCCTGAGCACTGTCACTACTGCCTGGATCAATCTTCTGTTTTGTTTTTCTTCTACAGAGTCATGGTTATTGTAAACCTTTGGCACAATCTCCAGTAACTGGGGCGTATTTATACCCTCAGACCCTTCTACCTTCTGAAGTTTCTTTCTAATGTCTGAGGCCGACTACATAACAAAATCAATATTGGTTGCTCACTGGTTTTCTGACATGTCTGGGTCTGTGGGCGTGAACACCCAGTAAGTCTCACAGAGGCACTCCAGGAATCCAACTGGCGATTCTTGGGGACCTTGTATAAATAACCTTATTCACCTTAGATAGATTGGTGAGTTTTCTAGCAACTGCTTTCAATCCTTCTAACAAGGGCATACAGAAACTGTTTAGAGCCTTCTTACCTAGGTTGGTGTTGGGGTCCCAGTCAGAAGAAAATCTCTATTTGGGATGCATTGTCCTCAAGTGATCCTTTACTCAGGAGCATCTTTTCTCTTTTCTTTCTTTCTTTTCCTTTTTTTTTTTTTTTTTTTTTTTTTTTTTTTTTTTTGAGACAGGGTTTCTCTGTGTAGTCCTGGCCATCCTTGAACTCATTCTGCATATCAGACTGGCCTCAAACTCAGAGATTCCCCTGCCTCTGCCTCTTAAGTTCTGGGATTAAAGGTGTTCACTACCACTCCTGGCTGGAGAGAATCTTTTCTATTCTCAAACCAGATCTTGTCCCAATCCTGGGTCATGAAGAGGTTGTCCAGGAGCTGTAGACTTTCTTTCCAGGTGGATGATGGGTGTAAAAGACAGTCTCAGGGAGACTGAGAGCCTGAGGTTTTTTCAGAAAATGGTGGATTCCGAATTTTCCAATTATACAGGTCATTGGTTGAAAAGAAGACATAAGCCATGACTAGGGTAGAGAAGGAATCTTCAGGTCTTGGGCCTGCTGGGTGCACCTCCCTTGGAGAGAGGATGGGAGCTTCCTCCACCCAGTCAGAGCCATTCAAGTGTGTAGAGGAAAGAGGGGCCATGAGGTGTAAGAGACTACCTCTTCCCCCTGAGCACAGCCAGGGGAAGTATTTCCCTCTCAATGGTCATGGCCAGAGTCCGTGCTGAGACATAGGGAGTGGGAAAGTCAACATCCTCTGTGGGGCTGAGAGAACAGACAGAGGTTTGGCTTTCTGTGACCAAACCAAGAGGATTTGGGTCTCCGACAAGAGGGCAAAGGTCTTAAGCCAGGAGTGTGGGTCTTGTACCAGTGAAAGCCACCGATCACTATAGGGAAATTGACTGGGGTGGCCAGAGTCTCCAGTCATGATTTTCCAGATGGCCTGAACAGTTTGGGGGTCCAGAGGTGCTTCACTGGTCCACCTGACTCCAAAAGAGGGTCACAGAAGGTTGTGAGTTTTCTGGGTGAGAAAATAAAGAACATATCCATCCTCGTCCATAAAACCCTCCGTCTTAGTTAGGGTTCTATTGCTGTGAAAAGACAATGTGACCATGGCAACACTTACATAGGAAAACATTCAGCTGGGGCTGGCTGGCTCACAGTTCAGAGGTGTAGTCCATTATGGTCAGGGTGGGAAGCTTGGCAGCATGCAGTCAGACATGATGCTGGAGAGGTAGCTGTGAGTTCTACATCTGGATCTGCAGGAAGCAGGAAGAGAGAGTGCCACTGAGCCTGACACTGAGTGACCTTTGAAACCTCAAAGCCCACTCCCTGTGACACACTTTCTCCAACAAGGCCACACCTCCAATAATGTCACTCCCTATGGATCTACGTGGGCTAATTTCATTCAAACCACCATACCCTCTTTGAAGTGTTTTAATATGCACTTCAACAGTGTTGTCTTAGTCAGGGTTTCTATTGCTGTGAAGAGACACCATGATCACAGCAACTTTTATTTATTTTTTTTATTTTTAAAGATTTATTTATTTATTTATTTATTTATTATACAGTATATAATCTGGCTGCATATACTCCATCATATAGATGGTTGTGAGTCACCATATGGTTCCTGGGAATTGAACTCAGGACCTCTGGAAGAGCTGCCAGTGCTCTTAACCTCTGAGCCATCTCTCCAGGCCCCCCCCCCCCCAGCAACTTTTCTAAAGGAAAACATTTAACTGGGGTGGCTTACAGTTTCAGAGATTTAATCCATTATTGCCATGGTGGGGAGCATGGCGGCATGCAGGCAGACATGGTGCTGGAGAGGGAACACAGAGTTCTACATCTTGATCCACAGGCAACAGGAAGTGAACTGTGTCCCCTACTGAGCATGGCTTGAGCAAAGGAGACCTCAAAACCCATTCCCACAGTGACACACTTCCTCCAAGAACACCACACCTACTCTAAGAAAGCCACATCTCCTAATAGTGCCGCTCCCTATGAGGACCATTTTCTTTCAAACCACAAGGATCTTGGGACCGATCACTCCCCTTATGTCTGTTTCTTCAGCCGGCAGAATTGACAGAAGCGCACGGATAAGCAGACAGTAAGGACAACCAGCAGTGCTCACCACACGGACTTGAACCAGGGGTCCAGTGACACCTCACGGGGATCTCAGACACCAGCATTAAGGCTGCAGCCAGCCTTTCCTAAGTGTCCTATTCTGAAGGTGCCATAAACAGACCTGCCCTTGGAGGTGACAGCCCCATCCGCTGAAGGTCAGACTCTGTTCCTTTTCTGCCTTCTATCTCTTTATGCTTTCTCAGAGATCCGCCACCACCACCTTCTAACTCCAGTTCAATCCCCTCTCTCCTCCGCAGCTTTAGAAATGGTGTCTTTTCTATGTATTGACTTTTCTGCTGACTTTGCATCAGAACAGACAGACAGACAAACTTGCTATTCCCCCATCACTTCCCTTGCTCCGATTTCAGCTCGCCTTTCTTGGCTTTCTAATTTAGTAATATATGAACGTTTTACGATGTCTTTGCTGTGTGTTTCTTTGTTTAGTTCCCTGATGCCCTTTCTGCCCCATCCCTTCCCCAGGGCCCCGCTTCTCCAAAAGAAGGAGCCACCAAAGGAAGGAAAGGGAGACCCAAGGCAGGCAGGGATGGAGACCCAGGCTCACTTTCTCCACTCACACTGGCCCTTCGATCACTACCTTGGGGATTCTGGAGTCCACATTGCACTGTACAAACTGGGATAAAGATTCCTGCCTACAGCCTCCCTGGACGGGCCAAAGCAAGATTTAAAACTTCCCTTTCCAACAAGAAACAAGCTACAATTCCTGGAGATCGAGGCAGGCAGAGAGAGGCCAGCAGAAGCGGGTGGGGAGGAACCCCAGGAGGTGACACTCCCCAGGAAGCCCAAGAATGCATTGTTAGTGCCTATTGAAACTCTCTTATGAGTTCCTGTTTATAAAGTGATCCTTATCATTCCTTTCTATAATTTTACAACCCATGTAATAGGCCTGGCAGATACAGGCATTCTAAAGAAACACTTCTGTCCCACTGAATCTATCAGACTATTAAAACAATAGACTCCAAAGAAATGGGTACTTCCCCCAGGAATCTCAAGCAGGAGAAGGAAAAGGTCCTAGCCAGAGGTGTGGCTTATCTTCCCAGGAAAGTCACGCAGTTGGGACAGCTTGTCAGACCACCTTACAGGATGAGACCAATGACTCAAGGGTGGGCAGGACCACGCTTGGACTGCTTATTTTGTTTGTTTCTTTTGTTTTTCAAGATAAGGTTTCTCTGTGTAGCCCTGGGCCTCTCAAACTCAGAGACCGACCAGCCTCTGCCTCCTGAGCGCCGGCATTAGAGGTGTGCACCAGGGACTGCTTATCTTTACCTCTTATTTAGACTTCAAGCTTCATTTCAGGACCTAAGAGGGATGTGAGATTTCACGGGATCTCTTTGTCCCTCATCCCATGAATACATCTCCTTTTTCTGCTTTCCACGATTACTGTGACTCCTGATTGGCTTATTGAGGACAGGTGGCTGAATCTGGCTGGGGGCACAGGCTGTGGCTCCAACATTTGAAGACAAAGCCATATTATGTATTTCTTGCAGTTCATTATTGCCTTTCAATTTTCCTTCCACTTCTACCTCCTCCTCCTCCACGGTAATCCTCAAATCCACGGATGCTCTTAATTAGAGTTTCCCCACAAGTCCTTGCACTTTGGAGGGACTAAGTTTGACAGGTTTCCTGACAGACAAGCAGAGAGGGAAAGAAGTCATGACTAAGTAATAAAGATGGCGGACTTCTAAGATGACTGACTTCTTCCTCGCTCTCCTGACCTGAGACAAAAGCCTGGCAGCTTAAAACAAAGGCGTTTCAGACATTTTCTCTAGCTAGTCAGGGTCCCTGCTGATGGACTGGCTCACCAAGTTCGAAGCCAGATCGGAAGACACTTACACAACACCAGTCAGCCATCCTGTCTGTTTTCAAACTGACTGCCCATTAATTAAGGGGGATCCATCAAGGACTTAAAGTCTCCCCCAGCACACACACACACACACACACACACACACACACACACACACACACACCAGCCCTCTAGAAGAGAGAGTGGATGTTTAGGGTTCAGCTTTCCTCTATCTGCTTTGCACAGGCACCCCACACCCCCAGTACGTTTCTTACCCCTAGTGAAAGCCATCCCTATTACTGGCTCACCATCTGCTGTTCTTGAGGTCTACCCTCTGTCCACTGCCCGTGGCTCTGTTTCCTACCTTTTAATTCTTTAACTGGCCTTGAAAATGAAGCAGATCGAGGCCCCTAGACAGCAATCATTTCACCAGCAGTTTCTTCCCTGTGGCCTCTGCTAGAGGTCTGTTCGGAGTGGTTACTCTGTCTTCAGTGTTTCCGGTAGTCTCTTTCTCACTCCATACGCCCACCTGTTTGGTTTTTTTTATCCGCACCTCCCCCTCCTCAAAAGCACATCCTCAAGTAAATGTATGAGAATGTGTGCTTAAGAGGAGCATTCTGTAAGCTCTGGCACGGCTGAAAGTGTACATTGCACACTGAACAGTAGGTGTTCTCTTTGACTCCAGGAATAGTTTATCTGGTGATGCCATTACAGACTGGCTTTGAGTTTCTGCCACAGAGCTGAGAAAACACATTGCTTTAAAGTCATTGTCAGCGGGCTGTCTGTGATCTGTTGACAGCTGTTGTGAGTAGGGTTTTCGTTCATCTTGGAAGATTTTCTGATCGTCTTTCGCCTGTTCTCAGTCTTCAGCTTCATGGGCTTAGGTGGTAGAGTTCATAGGTCATGGTATCTGGCTCTGGGAGCAGAGAGACTTTAATTTGGAAACTCACATGTTCAGGTATGGAGGAGGCCAGTGAGATGGCTTCAGTGGATAAAAGTACTTGCTATGCAGGCCTCCTGAGCAGCTGAGTTCAATAGAATCCATGGTGGAGCAAGAAAATTGACTCAAAAGGTGACCCCAAAGATGACGCTGTCATCTGACCTCCAGATACGCATGTGTGTGTACACATAGCACACACAATAATAATTACACAGATTTTTAAAATATCATGTCTGGGAACTTTTCACTGGGAAATTTTAAATTTTCACATGCTATGGTGTGCATGTGGAGCTCAGAGGATAACTGTGTGAGTCAGGTGGAGCTCAGGGGCTCAGGCTTGTAGGAAGCATTTGTCTGTTCTCTCTCTGGAGTGCTATAAAAAATGGATTGCGTGGGTTCCTTTTTATGTCTTTTTTCTACACTCTGGAACTAATCTTTTAAGTCTACCCTAGACCCTAATAACAATTATTCCCTCCTCTACATTTATTTCCCAAGTATTTATTAATTTATTTTGAGATTTTTAGTATTTTGTTTTATTAGGCCAAAGACAAAACTACACCACTATGTTTTAGTCCTGTTCTATGGTCAGAGTATTTCACAACTAGTACTTAACTCATAAAGGGTTAGGGACTTCATTGGGCAATTCTTGATCCTTGAAGTCTAGCCATTCATAATAAAATCCTGGGTAATTAACTTCTCTGGAACTCAACAGTGATCCACTAATTGCCATTGACACAAGCCTTGGGCTCAACAATGCAGAGATCACCACTGACATAGATCTGTAGCTCAACAATAATGCAGAGGTCACCATGGATACAGGTCTGGGACACAACAGTCATACAGAGGTCACCACTGATACAAGTCTGGGACCCAACAGTCATACAGAGGTCACCACTGATATGAGTCTGGGACACAACAGTCATACAGAGGTCACCATTGATACAAGTCTGGGACCCAACAGTCATACAGAGGTCACCACTGATACAAGTCTGGGACCCAACAATCATGCAGAGGTCACCACTGATACAGGTCTGGGACCCAACAGTCATACAGAGGTCACCACTGATACAGGTCTGGGACCCAACAGTCATACAGAGGTCACCATTGATACAGGTCTGGGACCCAACAGTCATACAGAGGTCACCATTGATAGAAGTCTGGGACCAAACCATCCTACAGTGGTCTAGAGAACACATATGGAGGGCCTGTCCTCTCTCCCCCTTTGTTATTTTGGGTAATTACTGGAAAACAGTGGCTGTAGCCGAAAACTGTGTATTGTTTTTATTTTTATTCATTTATTTATTTATTTATTGGTTTTTTGAGACAGGGTTTCTCTGTGTAGTTTTGCACCTTTCCTGGAACTCACTTGGTAGTCCAGGCTGGCCTTGAACTCATAGAGATCCGACTGGCTCTGCCTCCCAAGGGCTGGGATTAAAGGCGTGAGCCACCACCGCCCGGCGTGTATTGTTTTTAAAATGTTCCCCTTTGGATGTACGAAACAATAGCTCTCCAAGTAACACAGGATATTTGAATAAAAGGTTATTGACTATTTGATTCTGGTTCCTGCGGCATCTTGTTATTTATTACCTTGTGGTGCTGGGGAATCAAAAACACTCTACTGAGCTTGACCCTCGTTTTCGTTTTATATATGTATATGTGTGTGTTCTTTCTCTCTCTCTCTCTCTCTCTCTCTCTCTCTCTCTCTCTCTTCCTCCCTCTCCCCCCCATTCTTTGAGACAGGATCTCATTATATAGCCCCAACATGCCTGAAACTTACCTTGGAGCCCAGGCTGGCATATAAACATGTAGAGTGATTCTCCTGCCTCTGCCTCCAGAATTCTGGGACTACAAACCTGTGTGTCACCATGCCTGGCTCACTTCGTATTTTGTAAATGCTATCTTTAAAAAATTATGTAGGCAATTCAGTAGGTGAATGATACGGGCTTTGCAAAGAAACACAGTTAGTTATCTTTTATTTTTCTCTCTTCCTCCCTTTCCAGAATCTTGCTAGAATTACAAGCATGAGGCAGCATATCCAGCCTAAAATTTTCTTTAAAGGACAAATAATTAGTGTGGCTAAATGACCTAAATGCATGCATATATATTTAGAAGCTTAAGATATTAGATGCTGAACTGATAGCTCCAGCACTTCCTCTAGCTACCTGCTCAAGCAGCTGCAACGTTTATGATGTAAACCACCAGATGGCGCCAGTGCATCGGCCCTTAACTGGAATTGTGAAACAGCTTGACTTTCACAGCATCTACGTACCATGCTTTCTTAATAAATTTGAGTATTCTGGTACTGATCTTACTGAAATAGGACTGTAAAGACCAATAATTAAGTTGTAATTTTCTGGATAATGGAATATGGTTAATTTTTATATATTAATTCATTTTATTCTTTAAAGTTAAAATCATTATTCAAATGATGAAAAATAACATAAATATATATATAAAACAGTTGAATTCAAATTCGGTGTTATAATATATATATCTTAACATTTGAAAGAGAAAGAAATGAAGACATAGAGGCACAATGTTTATTTCTTTGTTGGCATTTTAAATTATCATTCCAAGGTTACTATTGCAATCAGAATTTCATCACACTAAAAATTAGACACACTTCCTCCTTCTCTCTTCTTCAGATTTAAAGACTGTACACTTAGGTCCTTTGGATTTCTTTTAAAAACTGATAATACAAATTGTTCTGGATAGCTATTGTCAATTGGACAAAGAGTAGGGTTATCTGGTAAGAGAGAATCTCAGTTGAGGAATCGCCTCCCTCAGACTGACCTGTGGGCATGACTGTAGGAAATTTTCTTGACGAACGGTTGATGTAGGAGGGCCCAGCCTGCTATGGGCAGGTCTGTTTCTGGCAAGTGGTCCTGGGTTATACAAGAAACCAAGCTAAACAAGCCATGGGAAGCAAGCGCGTGAACAGTGGGGCCCTCCACGGTCTCTGTTTCGGTTCCCGCTGTGAGTTCTGACTTGGCATCCCTCAATGATGGATTGTAACATGTAAACTGAACAAACCATTTCTTCCTGTGTTGGTTTTGGTAGAGTTTCATCACATCAACAGAAGGCAAACTAGGGCACAAATCAAACCGAGCAAAGAATAAAAGCAGTTGCATAAAGCACATTACGTCTCCCATTGGTATTTTACAAGCGTGGATATCTGGTCATATTTAGCTCCCATTTTTATTTATTTATAATGTTTTAATAGATCTTGCTTCAAGTTTATCTGTAAAAACACCTTGGGCACTGACTATCTGCAAACAGTGTCTAAGTGTGTCACACCAGCCCATCTGTCTTCGTCTTGACAGACAGAAGTCTCTTCTACGGGGCCTTCACAGAGGCTTGGGCACCTTTGGGAGCCCAAGCTGGAGCTGCAGCCTCTGCCTTGGTTTGAACCTTGGACTTTGGTTGTCAGAGCCTAAGACCCTTGGCCGTGTAGCTTCAGATCTGCTTTCCAAGTCTGGTGTGAGCGATAAAGCAAGACCGCTGAGTCCGGAGTTGGGTCCTTTTGGCATCTTGGGCTTAACGGCCTTGGCCTTCCCAGGGCTTTGATGGCTTCTGCACATGCACTCATGGCCTTGGTGTTGTTTGCCTGCATCTTCTTCAGGCCTTTCTTGTGCTTCTTGGCAAAGTGCACATCCCTTAGAAACTTGGGGCCCACCCCTTAAGAGACTCGGGTCTTTGTGACCAGGATTTCTTGATGTCATTTCTGTGACATTTTTGGGATTGGTTGTATGTGGGTTCTTGAACTTGGCCATGTCTGCATGGTAACCTGCAGTTTCTGGAGTGCCTGAGACTGGAATGTGGAGACCCACAAAGGTTTCCTAGTGAGATCTGAGCTTGCTTGACCTAGCAGAGCTGCATTAGAGGATTGCTTGACCATGTGCATAGTTTCTAGGTGATTGGAAGAGTCTACACTTGGGGGAGTTAGGGGAAGGTTTTTTGCTCCACCCCTTGGCATTCCTATAAATAGCCCTTTAGAAGAGACAGAAGGGCCTGGTGGATAAGGATCCAGGCCCTCCCGAGGCTATCCTGTGTTCCTGTTTCTCTCCCCTCTATCCTTCTATCTAAATCTCTTATCCCTCACTCCTCAAGAGGACCCTGGGGTAAAATGAGGGAGCCGGTCTCCCAGCTGGCCTCCCACACTGGAAGAGAAAACAAAACAACCACAAAATTTTTTATTTAAATACACTTATTTACCTATTTATTTATTGTGTGTGTGCATAAGTGTGTGCATGCATGTACATGCTTGTGTTACAATACTGCTTAGGTATGCCTGTGGGGGTCAGAGAACAACTTGCAGAAGTCAGTTGTATTGTTCTACCATGGCGATCTTGAGGATTTAACTTCAGTCTAAGGCTTGGTGGCAAATACCTTTACCTGTTGGGCCATCTTGCCAAGCCTGGTTCAGAGCTTTCTGTTCTTCAGTGTTAATAGGGAATTAAAGTGGTGTGGATGCAGCTTAATGATTTTCTCACCTAACTTCTTATTTCCCAGGAGCAACCACTACAGAAATGTTGGTGACTTTTCCCTCATGGACGTTTGTGGTTTTTATTAACCAGGCAACTACCATAAACTACATGTGTGTATGTGTGTGTGTGTGTGTGTGTGTGTGTGTGTGTATGTATGTATATATTTGTGTTAATAAGCTATATTAGGAGCTAGACAGATATTAGCACCCTTGAAGGCCACTGAGGATGGACCACTTTTTCATGGTTGACTTTGAACCCTGATCATTTCCCTGGTAATACTAGAAAGGAGAACAACATGGGGATGAAGAGATGGCTCAGCAGTGAGGGCATTTGCTGCTCTTCCAGAGGACTCAAACACAGTCCTCACAGCACCCACATCCGGTGACTGACAACCACCTGTAATTCCAGCTCCAGGGATCTGATGCCCTCTTCTGGCTTCTACAGGAACCTGCATTCACATGACCACAGACCACACATCCATACATACAATTTGAAAGTTTTTTTAAATGTTAAAAGGGGGGGGGGCATTATAACCGGCCCTGTAAGATTTAAATCATCACATAAGAAGGCTGAGATTTCAGGGCTTTACTGAGGTAAAACTTTACGAAGGGAAAACTACTTCCTCTTAGTCAAAGGAATAGATTCAGAGTTCTACGTTTTGGTCTGGGTAGAGATATAACACTCTGACATGTCCAGCAGATTAGAACATGGCATACTATTGTTTTCTACTTGAAGAATTAATCACCTGGACTATTAATATTTGGGGGCCTGCCACCAGCACCCAAATTAATACATGGAGACTTATTCTTACTTATGAATGCCCAGCCTTAGATTGGCTTGTTTCTAGCCAGCTTTTCTAACTTAAATTATCCTATTTCTCTTTTACTATGTTTTGCCTTTGGGCTTTTTACCTTCATTTATTCTATATATCTTTATTTCCTTTTTACGCCATGGCTGGCTTTGTGGCTGTATGGCTGTGTGGCTGGCCCCTGGTGTCCTCCTCTCCTCCTTTCCTTACTCCTCCCTTTTCTTCTTCGAGCCTAGATTTCTCCTCCTATTTATTCTCTCTGCTTGACAGCCCCACCTATTTCTCTCTCCTGCCCAGCTATTGGCTGTTCAGCTCTTTATTAGACCAACCAGGTGTTTTAGACAAGCAAAGTAACATAGTTTTACAGAGTTAAGCAAATGCAACATAAAAGAATACAACACATTTTTGCATCATTAAACTAATATTCCACAACAATTGCCGCTTGGGAAAGCTAATTTACCTGAAGACATACCACAGAAATGGGAAGAATAATTATCACCTTAATGAGGTAATGTACTTATATCTTCCAGCAGCTAAAGGCTGCTAAAGGCAGCTAAAGGCAGTTGCTTGAAGATCTTCACTGCTAAGCCTGCCTGTAATTTTACTTCTTTCTGTAGTCAGACTTTTTCTGTTCCACCTGCCAGCTCCCAAATAACAACATGGAGACTTCTTATTAATTATGAAATTCAGCAGATAGCTTAGGCTTGTTTCTAACTAGTTTTTATAACTTAAATTAACCCATATCTTTTCATCTATGTTCTTTTATGTGGCTTGGTTACCTTTACTTTGTAAAGCCCATGCTGCTTGCTCTGCACACCTGGCATCTCCTCACAACTCCATTCTTCTTTTTCCCAGTGTCCTCTCTGCCCCAAAAATCCTGCCTAGCTATTGGCTGGTTAGCTTTCTATTAAACCATTCACAGTGACATATCTTCATACAGTGTAAAGGAATATTCCACAACATCTTTCTGTCTCTTTTTTAGGATACTTGCCTAATCCTAAGCACACTTTCCTAGATACTCAGGGGTTTCCTAATGTTTTACTGAAGATTCCAACAAACCCCTAATATTTGAATGTTTATTTATCAGGGAGTGTCACTATTTGAAAAACATTAGGAAGTGTGACCTTGGTGGAGGAAGTGTGTCACTGGGGTTGGGCTTTGAGGTTTCAAAGCTCAAGCCAGGTCCTCTTTTTCTGCTGCCTGCTGATCCAGATGTAGAACTCTTAGCTACTTCTCCAGCACCATGTCTGCCTGCACACCACTGTCATGCTCCTCTCCGTGATGAAAATGGACTAAACCTCTGAAACTGTAAGCAAGCCCCAACTAAAGGCTTTCTCTTATGAGTTGCCATGGCCATGATGTCTCTTCACAGCAACAGAACATTGACTAAAACAAACTCTTTCTCCTAAGTTATATTTGTAATAAAACTATAGTTAAATAGTTTGTGACACTTTTTTCTTTGTTTTTTTGGTTTTTTTTGTTTTTCAGGACAGAGTTTCCTTTGTGTAGCCTTGGCTTTCCTGGAACTATCTTGAACTCACAGAGATCTGCCTGCCTCTGCCTCCCAAGTGCTGAGATTAAAGGTTTGTGTCACCACACCCAGCAACACGTGGCTGTTATATATAGGACAGGAGTAGGCATGTCTAATGGCTGAGCATCTATTTATTTGTCTACAAATTGTGCTTATTTATCTATTTGATGAACAAACAACACACACTGTCTGGGTTAGGTTTCTGTTGCAGCAGTAAAACACCATGACACCAGGAGGGGAGGTTATTTCATCTTACAGCTGGGATTTGCTTAGATCAGCCTTTTCCATCTTTTTGCCCTAGAGCTGGGTCAACCTTCAGTGATGAAGGGTTTCTTGAAGGCAGCAAATCAGTGGATCCCATTCCTTAACTCAATCCCCTAGTCTGTGTCTTTTGATTTGGGAGTTGTGACTATTAATGTCCACAGTTATTGACAGTTATGTATTAATTCCTATTATTTTTGTTGATTTTGTAGTGTTTCTTGTTTCTCTACTTTTCATTTATTCAACTATTGTTCTGGAGTGTTTTAGTATTTCCTATAGCCTCCTGGAAATGCTTATCATTCTCCTAAGATTAAAGATAAACTGTCTAGGTCTGGATTAGTCTTCATGAATCTTTTAGTGTGTGTGTGTGTGTGTGTGTGTGTGTGTGTGTGTGTGTGTGTGTGTGCAGGCGTGTGTGTATTTTTTTCAATCATGGACTATTTTTTCTTTGTCAGTTTTGGCTGTTTAAAAATTCCTCCTCTTCTTTTCTTAGATTTCTTTAAGATTTTATTTATTTTTATTGTATGTGTACGGATGTTTTGCCTGAATATATATTGTGTACCACAGTGCCTGTGGAAGCTAGTGGAGTGAGTTAGATTCCTTGAAACTGGAGTCACAAATTTGTGAGGTGTGTGCTAGAACCAAACCTAAATTCTTTGTGAGAACAGCAAGAGCTCTTAACGGTGGAGCCATTCCTCCACCCCAACCCCAGTTTTGGCATTTTTGTTCAGTATAATAGTCTAGTTGGCCCTTGTGGACTTTCAGAACTTGAAATACATTCTTCCAAGTCACTGTGTCCTTTGAGGTTTCTGATAAGAAATCAGCTGTGACTCTGAGGGGCCTGCTTCCGTCTGTGACTCGCTGTCTGTCTGTCTCTCCAGCTCTTGGTGTGCTTTTGTGTCGTTGTGTACAACCAGTGCTTTAATTATAACATGCTGAAGAGAGTAAGCAGGGAGAAAGCGGCACCCGGGAAGAGCGGAATGCGGACCAGCCGCGCTGCGAGACTGTTGCTTAAGGTTACTACAGAGTGCAGAGATGTCAGTGGAGAAAAACATGGGTCCCTTCCAATGCTGAGTCTTCTGGATGTTCAGATGACCAGTGTGATGCCAGCGTGTGGGTAGCACTACACTAGCAGAGCTCAGATGTTCAGCGCACTCTGGGTTCTTCAAGGATCCAGTTTCCGGTGCAGGACCCACTCCTGTGCAGCTCTGCCAATGTCTTGAGCACTGCGTGGGGTCTGTGAGAGTTGCCATGCATACTTTGGTTCTCACGGGTGCTCTTGTCACTGATTCCAAGTTCATTTTCTGCAGACTTGCAGCATTCTGTCTGTCTGTTTTCAATGTACTGGCCCCACGACACTAGGTCTGCATTTCTGAAGAGTGTGATTCACAGAGGGTGTCCTGCTGCCAAGCCACCACAGCATCAGTGGTCTTTTGAAACGGTCTTGCTCCTGCTCTCTCAGCTGTACACGGCAGAACGCTTTTCCCAGCTTCTCTTTCTAATACTGTTGTTCGCAAACCTCACTGCAGCTAGCCGGCTCCCCACAAACTATTCTCTGGAGACTCTATCAGATGTACCTGAGGGTTGTTTGTAGTCTCTGAAGTCTCTCGACTACATTTTTTGATACAAGTTCTCTCTGTGTAGCCCAAGCTTCTGGTGCTGGGCCTTCCGCACACTGTAAAAATGTGGCTACCGTGGCCCTTGGCCTTAGCTGTCCCCATGAATTTAACTCTACTGCCTACGTCTCCAGAGTACTGAAATCTTTTTTTTTGGGGGGGGCGTGTACCTCCCTTTTATATTTAGGGGATGTTGATGCTCGGCATGCACCTTCTATGTTTGATCTTTGCATTACTGTTTGAAGGAACTAAACTAGTCCCTGTTCCCTTGTAGATGATGTTGAGAATAAGGTCAGTGTGTACGTGGACAGTGCCTATCAGAGTGTTCCACACCTCCTACATTATTTTCCTTATCCCCATCAACTCCATCCTTTGATCATACTCATGGTGTGCCCTCAGGGATATCGCTGGTTCTGCCAGTAAGGCACAGGGCCATTAATCTACTCTTCTGGGCCCTCAGCCAGAGACAGAAGGCCCAGAGCAAACTTTAGACCCAGGTATTATCAAGATTTTTCTATACAATAAACATGAAACAGTATTGAAGATGCGTTGATGGCAACAATCAATTGTTAAATGTGTGCAGGACAGAGGCTCGAAGTTTTTTTCCTTGCATTTAAAACCATTTTTTCCCCCAAAGCTCAGAAGTTTATTTTGATTTTAAAGAGAGGAAAATAGAACAAATCTACTCAGCTCATCATTCTTAGCCTTCTAAATTTAACTCACTTTTTGTGGGGCAGGTGAGGGGTACAGGATCTCATTGTAACACCCTCACTGGCCTGAAATGCAGAGATCTGCCTGCCTCTGCTTCCCAAGCACTAGAATTTAAGGTGTTGCCTCTGTGCCCAGCAAAGGTAGGATTTTAAATTCCTCATTGTGTTGACAGGATCTCACTTTGCAGCTCTTAACTCACAGTTTTATTATTCAGTTTACTAATTTAATAGACATCAGTGCCCTGCTCTGATTAAAAAAAAAAGAAGCTTCTCTGATGACGAAGATTGAGATTGGTGCTAACCTATGGTATACACATAAGAATTTAGAGGGCATTTTGTCTATTTAGCAAAACAACAGTAAGTTCTCCCCTAGAGCCTATGACCTCCCCAATCACATGCTCTTGACCAGGTTTACCGTACCAGGCTTGAGTTCCCACCCGTGTATGGCAGACCTCAAATCCAATTAGAAAGTGGTTGATAACCCCCCAAAATACTCATGCCACTATTGTGCCAATGGGCAGAGCTTGCCAGGCAGGTTGTTATTGTAGATTGTGGGGTACACAACTGGGTAGGACAGTTGGCGGCTTTTCATCGCCCACAGCTTGCATAGCACTTTCTAGAATTGTGGAAGTTAGCCAGCAGGGAGGAAATGTCCATCAATTTCACAGTCTCCAGCATTCCAAATAGGTGGTGTCTTCAGTAACAGGATCTTATGATCTAGGTCTGGTAAGCAACCAAGAGCATTAGCAATACCCTATGATGTTTTGGAGGCTTCTGGGGTCTCTGTGGCTAGCAGCTAACAGGGAGGTATCCCGCACCTGGTACAGGATTGCCATTTAATGATCTTAGGCTTCTGAGAGGAGCGTTATCCACCACGCAGGATGCTTTCATTCAACCTTTGTTAAACTTTCTTATTCACTATTTTTAAATAATTTTAAATTTGTCTTATGTGTACGGCTTGTTTTGTCTGCGTGTATGTCTGTGCACCCCACATGTGCCCAGTGTTCAGGGAAACCAGAAGAGGGTGTTAAATCCCTTGAAATTGGAGTACAGACAGTTGTGAGCTGCCACGGGGTTGCTGGGAACTGAATTCAGGTCCTCTGAAAGAGCAATCTGTGTTCTTAATCACTGAGCTATTTCTCCAGACCCCAAACTCTTTAAAATTATACTTTTAGCTGGGCAGTGGTGGCACAGGCCTTTAATCCCAGCACTCGGGAGGCAGAGGCAGGCGGATCTCTATGAGTTCGAGGCCAGCCTGGTCTACAAAGCGAGTTCCAGGAAAGGCATAAAGCTACAAAGAGAAATCCTGTCTCGAAAAAAGCCGCCCCCCCAAAAAAATTTGTATTTTTAAGTTGACTTAAAATATAGTAATTTTCCATGCGATTGTTCCTACATCCTTGGTTTTAGCTTCTCCCCCCGACCCTTCCTCATCCCCACCCCCCATTATCACGTGAAGCTTTCTCACCCCTAGTATTCCTGCTCTACTTTTATACCATGTGAGTTCTGCCATCCTTGTTCTCTGAAGGATTCTGTTTTCTCCTCTCCTTCTAATGGTTCTTTCTAGCTTCCTAGTCTTTATGGGCACTCCGATTTAAGCATACTAGTCTAAAAATTCAAAGTTGGGAAGGATGTATGAGAGAGAACAAGTATCACTTGTCTGTCGTAGCATGGATTATGTCACTCGGTTTTTGCTACTGTGGTTCTGTAATATTAGTTGAGTCAGGTATTGTGATATCTCCAGCCTTGCTTTCCGCTCCGGATTGCTTTGATTGACGGGGTCCTTTTTTCTCTCAGATGAGTTTCAGAACCCCTTTTCCTAGTTCTGTGAAGAATACTGGATGGGATTGCAGGGAACCCACACATTGTTTTTTCGTAATTCATGCATTTTCATGATGCTAATTCATGAGCATAGTAGGTCTTCCCACCCACTGGTGTCTTCTCTCAATTTCTTTCTCCACTATTATTTTGAAAATGTATTGCAGAGGACTTCCTCTTCCTTGGTTAGGTTTATCCTATGTATTGTTTTGAAGTTGTTGTTGAGTGGGATTTCTCTCCCCTCTGATTTCTTCCTCAGCCTGTTCATTACTAGTATTTAGGAAAACTGTCGCCTTTTGTATGTTGTTTTTGTGTCCTATTACTTCTCTAAAAGCGTTATCATTTCTAAGAGTTTCCTGATGCCGCCTTTAGAGCCCCCTCATCTCTTCAGGAGACCGTGACTTCTTTCCATATTTGGGACACTTCTTTGACTCAGCGTTTGTAAGATTCACCTTAGTTATTGCAGAAGCTACCTGAAGTTAACTGTCTAAGGTTTTCACTGGTTGAATTTTTATCTATATAATTCATCTCAAAAGTCCTAGGAACAGACATCCCACAAGTGAGGTACTGGTAGGTTTAATGTCCGTTTCTTTGAAAATACAATATTGTAGTTTGGCTACTTGCCAGTCTATTTATTGAAAGAGATTACCAAAGCCTAAAGAGAGGAAATGTGTAGAGTTGGTGCATGGTCCTGGAGTGGAAGAAGAGAGTCTAAGCAGACCCATTTGCCTCTGCCTTCAACTAACAGACTTCTAAATCAATAGGCCCCAAGAAACTGGAAATTGGAAAGTCTCGTGCTAGAAAAAGGAGAAGTCTGGGGCCCTGGTGGCACCTCAAAGGAGAGCTTGTCTCTGAGAAAGAGACTTCACACTGTTCTGATTGGTGATTTACTCCACAGTGCAAGAGAGACCAGAGCCAATACGATGATGATGGGGATGATGATGGGTGGGACTGTTTGGTTAGGCATGGCTTCTGTTTTCTGCTTAACTCTAAACCTCACGTCACAATCCTGAAGATGGCCCTGGAAGGCTACCCCAACTCTTCCTGTCTTCCTCTTCCCAATGTGGTTACAATGAATGGCTCTTTTTTCTCTGCTTTTCACTGGCATTGACTGTTTAACAGCCTGGGCCTGGCTTACGGTGGCTGCTGCAGCCCAGGCTCTCATCCAGACAACTCTCTCAGCATCTTCGTCACCTTACTGTTGCTCTTCCATGTAGCTTTTCACATTCAGCTCTTGTCTGCGTGTGCTGTGCCTCAATGGAGAGAGGTCCCCTGAAGAAGGCTACCACATCCGTAGTCTAAGATCTGTACCTAGTTCACACTACAGTCTTCCTTAAACTGTTGGGAACAGACGTTCTACACGTGAGGTATAAGTAGATGTTCAATGTCTGTTTATCTAAAAATAAATCATAGATTAGATGTTCTTTCAGCATTTCAGTTTGGAATCGATTTTGGCAAATATATCCCTTATTAAATCTTCAACAACCTATTAAAAAGGAAGAAGTGGACATGTTGCCATTGGGACGCAGACCTGTCTTCCCAGCACATCCTCAGAGCACAAAGATACTGGAAATATGAAAGCACAGGTATTTTACATAATTTACTGTGCTTTAGTGCCCGCACGCCAACGATGCCCGGACCGTTTCCCTGCACTGACCCTTTTTGCTCTTCCGCACAGCTTTTCATGGTCAGCCCTGTCTTCATGTCTGTGTCTCGATGCAGAGAGGTCCTTTCTCTTACGTCCATTTTCCCTTTGAAGTTCTCCCCTTTTGTGCTATCAGTGATCATCCACGGCCCCCTTCTGTTAGATATTTGCTACGCAGGTTACCGAACCAATAACAACAATGGCTTTAGCTTGATCTAAATCAAAACATATCTTATTCTTCTTTTTGTTTACCTCGCACCTGGGCAACAATGTCAGTGCTGGAAAGTGTGTGTGTGTGGTGGGGGGGAGAATTAACTCATCAGAATTTAAAGATTTTCAAAGATTTTTCATTTATGATGGTCTAAATATTTAAATATTTAGTGGCAAGAAGTGAGGATAGAATGTGAAACAGGAGAAAAAAAGCTAAAATTTCTTGGCTTCAGTTGATCAATGCCCAGGCTGTGATATCAGCACATACAGCAAAGTGGCAGCTTAGTTCTACCTTACTTAAACCCAGTGTATTTTAGTAAGACAGGAAGAGAAGCTCTAAGCCCTCATAAGGCCTCGGTGGCCTAAATATTTGCTCATTTTGAAATAGGAGTAGATAAGCACGCTCAGGTGTTAATGTTGTGAGCACCCTTGTTCTCTTGGTATTTATAACCAAATGCTTAGAAAACATGTAAGTCTTTCAGAAACCCGACTTTGGGAGAAGATATCTTCAAATTGAAAACCTCATATGGCATGGAGCCTATTATTTCTTTTGATATGACAAGAGGCACTCTCCAAGGGCTCTGTGCTGACAGAGATGCCTGCTTTGATCTCTTAAGGGGAGCTTAATAGTGTTCACCAGCTTCTGTAATCTTCCAGCTGGAAAAACCGCAGGGTGATATGTATTCTCAAAGTCTGAGCACATCAAAGAATGACTGTCCCAGATGTAATGAGTGGGTGATATTTCTCCATGGACAATTCTTAAATGTCAAGTTCTTTGTGTCTCAAAGACATGAGAAATGTTCATATCTCTCTTCTGTTTTTTATTTTATTTTGAGGCGGAACCTGTGTGTAGGTAGATAAGACTGGACTGCAACTTGCCAGGCTGGCCTCAGGATTACAACAATCCTCCAGCCGTAACCTCCCACATATACCCAAGATTATAGATATAACCCGTCAGAAAGATCTATCTTTAATTTTATTACTTAATTAATTGCTTTATTTGAGACATGGTCTTGTATGCCCTGTGCTGGCCTCAAACTCATTATGTAGCTAAGAATAGCCTTTAGTTTCTGACCCTCTTGCTTCTGTCTCTTGAGTGCTAGGATTACAGGCATGCACCACCACTCCTAGTTTTATGCAGAGCTGGGACTCGAACCCAGAGTCTCGTACATGCTAGTCTAGTACTCTACCAACTGACATACATCCTTAGCCCTTAAGAGATAGATCCCAAGGACAGAAAGAAGTATTTGGATAAAATGTATTACTCTATTGTTGACCTTGATTTGTTGTTTGACTTGGAAGTGACTATGAATTGTTTGCTTGTGGTTTTGTTGCTGTATTTGTTTGTTTGTTTGTTTGTTTGTTTGTTTGTTTGTTTGTTTGACACAGGATCTCACTATATTCCCCATTGGCCTGGAACTCACTACGTAGACTAGACTCATAGAGATCCATCTGCCTCTGCCTCCTGACTACTGGGATTAAAGGCAAGCACCACCACGCTTAGCTCTTTATTGTTTTAAAGTTTTATGGTTCAGAAGATCAAATCCAGAGCATCACAGCTTCCCAGAAAGTGCTTTGTCACTGAGCCTAATCTCAGCCCCGAATCCTTTATTGTAACATAGGCTTACAATGAACAAAATGAAAGAGCATATGAAAATACTTTGAATTATTTCTATAATAATAGAAAAATATAATGTGTGATATTGTGATTGTGGTGGATATAATACTGTAGTAAAGTTTACTATTTGCCCTGACTTCTTAAGAAATTATAATTAAAGACCACCAAAAAGATTCATGGACGAGTCAATCCTCACTGTGTAGTAACAGCAAAGTTATCGGTGCTGTGACTTGTCACATCCTCCAGCGGACTGGGACCTGATCATATTGTAAGTGAAATGGTTGTTGTTCCGAGGGATCAGATTGCCTGATGCATCTACTTTGAGGATAAGAAAAAGGACTCTCTTTCCCAAGTACATACACAGGATGCTTGATGTATGGTAAACACGCGAAAGAGTAGCCAAGACCGAATTATTGGGAAGAAAGATGTTCCTTCTGTGCTACATCTACTGTGAAAATGAAGACCACTCTCTGCAATCAGAGCATCAACATTCCAGAAAATGTGACTTCCCTCAGAAGGGCCCCACGTTTGTTGTGCTGGGTGGAGAGGAGCCTTCCAGAAGGACTTGTATCAATGTAGGACTCAGTCTTCTTGGAGAGAGAAAGAGGAGGCTCTGGGTTGTCAGATGGTAGAAATAGAAAGGCTACCGTTCAATCTGTAGTCACATACAGCACATGAAGGGTGTTACACCGAGTTTCCCTTACAAGATAGCTGTCCAGTCAGCGTCCTGTTGCTGTGAAGAGACACCATGACCCCGGCAACTCTCACAAAAGAAAGCAGTCATGGATTCTTTGCCAGAATGTAACATGAGTGCCCTCCAGTTGGATTCCAAATGGAACCTTGTCCCTCTACAACCTAACACCTCAGCCTCCACTGTCCACTTTTGTCTCCGCAGTGGGAGGGACTCAAAGTCACACAGATTCCCTGACAGACAAGCGGAGAGGCAAAGAAGCCATGATAGGTAATAAAGATGGCGGACTTCTAAAATGACTGACTTCTTCCTCACTCTCCTGACCTGAGACAGAAGCCTGGCAGCTTAAAACAATGGCCTTTCAGACATTTTTCTCCAGCTAGTCAGGGTCCCTGCTGATGGACTGGCTCACCAAGTTCAAGGCCAGATCGGAAGACGCTTACACAACACCAGTCAGCCATCCTGTTTTCAAACTGACCTCCCATAAATTAGGGGAGGCAGACCCTCCAAAGATGTAAAAATCCTCCAGGCTTAGAGAATGGGACAGGCTTCAGCTCCCCAAGTACCCCTCGGCCTTGTGGAGACTCTTTCTCTATGTATCTGAGGTATGTGTGTTTCCTCACCCTAATGAAAGCCCTTTCTTTACAGCTGGTTCTGTCTGCTGTGTCTGAGGGTTTCCCTGCTGCTACCTGTCACACTGGAGATTTTTTTTTCTGCCTCCTAATTCTTTAACTGGCAGAGTAAATGAACCTGATTAAGACCCCTAGACAGTAACAATTCCATTGATATAAACTTCCACCAGGGAGTCCATCAAGCTCTGCTTACAACGTTCTTGCTCTTCTGTAGTTCATGGTCCTCCTAGAACAGTTTCCTAACAACAATGACCAACCTTTGGTACCAATTTTTCGTCTTAGTTACTTTTCTCAGTACTGTGACCAAATGCAACTTCCTTTGAATCAAGGCTTGAAGGGATACAGTTCATGAGGGTGGCAGTGTGACAGGGAATAAAGAGATGAGTCAGAAGTGAGAATGGAGTGTAATCTTCAATGTCTGCCCCTCAGTGCCTTCACTTAACTTCCTTCAGTTAGCACCCCCACAGCGTCCACAACTTCTCGAAACAGGGCCATATGTTCAAATACAAGAGCACGTGAAGACATTTTATATCCCAACTGCAACAGTTGGAATGCAAAGATGATTCAACACAAGGAGATCAATAAGTACAATTTATAATATACTAATGAGAAATAGTTTAAATTATGCGATTGTCCTAGTAGGCATCGGAAAAGCACTTAATAAACTCAACATCCTTCGTGATGAAAACTCTCCACAAAGTAAGTGTAAAAGTCATGTGATTCACTATTGTAAAGACCCCACATGAAACGTGTACAGTTAAGATCATACTCAACAGAGAAATGGTGAAACACTTTTCATGAGATTAGGAATAATACAGGGCTGCCCACTCTCATCACTTCTAATCAGAGTGGTAGGATTTCTAGCCAGCTCTATAAGGCATGAATAATAAACAAAAGATTCACATTGAAAATAAGCATTAAATGTCCTCTTCAGATGGTATGATCACATATACGGAAAACTCCAACATTACGAAACATTTTAGAATATACTGATTCAGTTAGTTGCAGAAATAAAGTAAATACACAAGGTTAGTAATGTTTGGATATATTATCAATGATCAAAAAAAGAAAAACCAAGACATGTTTCTATGTACAGTAGCTTCTAAAAAGACAAGCCTAAATACATTTATAGAGAAGTTGAGCGATCTACTCACAGAGACTTAGATGACAGATATTGAAGAGAGAACATAAACAGAAAGATAGGCAAGCGTGCTCTCACATGCCTGCAGTGTTTTCAACTTTTCTGAAGATTCGTTTAGTGATGTGTATGTGTGTGAGGCTGTGTGATTATCGTGTACCATATAATCAGAGGAGGAGCCTGCTGAGGCCAGAAGAGGGTGGCAGACCCCTTGGAACTGGCGTTACAGGCAGTTATAAGCTGCCAAGGAGCCTGGGTCCTTCACTAAAACAATAAGTGCTCTTAACCATTGAGCATTCTCTTCAGCCCAGCTGAAAATTATCTAAATAGGATTCTGGTCACTCAGGAAATAAACCAACATTTGACAAATGACACTGTTAGGTCTCACCTGGGACAAGTGGCCAACCAAGGTGCCTAGTTGACATATCCAAGTGGACACCGCCTGCCAGTCTTTCTCAGCATTGCCAATATCTGCTAGAGTCCTGGTTCCTCAGCCCTTTTCACCCTGCCCCCTAACCTAAAGTCTCCAGACTGTGCTAGGCTTCCCTCCCACAGCCTCTGATCCCTATACAACCTCAGCCATTTTGGACACGAGTTCTCTTGGTGCTCTTGGTCTCCTGGACCCCTCTTGGCTCCTGGTTCTTCTCCCTCTTTTACTCCCTCCCCTGCTCAAGGTCCAGTTCAGTCTGGACCTTTCCAGATAACTCTGGCTGTTTTCTCCCTCATATCTATAATAAACCTTCTCCTCAACTTGTACCTGGGAGCAGCCATGTCCTCATTTTTTTTTTTCCAATTCGGCGACCTAATGAAACTAAAAGGCTGCTGTATGGTAAAGAAAACTGTCCATCGACTGAAGAGGCAGCCTGCAGAATGTAAGAAAATCTTGGCTGACTTTTCATATTAATGGAACACATGTAGTCCTGTGTCTTAAGGAGCTTCCTTGCAGGATAGAATGATTTACCTCTCTTTAGAACATCCTCTGTCTTAATGATGAGCTTCACTCCAAAGTGGACAGACAGTCTTTCCTTTGAGAAAATTGTTAATCAACAAATGCCAACTTGCAAGGCAAGATATGCCCACTGGTGAAATAGTGCCATGATTATGGGTGGGGGATGGGGAGACCAATCACTTTCTGATTGGATTTGAGACTCAAGAGGGAATGCATCCCTGGTACTGTCAATCTGGCCAAAAGTCTAGCCCTAAGGATGTCACAGGCTCTGTGAGGAAATCTTTTACCAATGAGACATGTAACCTTGCTGCCTTCTAAACATTTGTTTGTACCCAGAGACTAGCACATGCCCCATCCCTGAGATGGAGGACCTTCTTTTGACAGAAAGTAACAGTTATTGTGGAGACCCATAACTGGTCAAAGTGTTGACAATAAGTAACTACTGAGTGCTTAGCTGTAAATAGGACATCTGTATCATTCCCTCCCAGGCCCAGGGAACATGAAACAGGGGGTTGAAATACTGTAGGAGCTGGAGTACAGAGAAGAGTTATTATTGGAGTTATTGCATTCATGAACGCAGCAGCTATGGCTCTCTGCATAAGACTTAGACTAGACTGGGCCCTTCAGCATCTCATCGTGGATGGGGAGGGACTCATGAGGCCCCATTCCTCTCTGAGGAGGCTTTCACAGTTAATGGTTGCTGGGGGAGGAATATTCATTTTCTTCAGTGGTAGAGCTAGCTATTGGTAAGTTGCCCATGCTCCAGTAAATAGCCTCCTGCCCGTGCTCACAGAAGCCACCCTAATTAAACTCAGTGAGGCACACACACACAAGACATGATGAATGTAGGAGGGGGACTAGTTGGGAGGAAAAAGGAGGTCAGCAGGAATGGGAGGGTCTGATGGTTTACATTGAATAGGTGGTCTCCAGTTGGTGGAACTGTTTGGGAAGGATTAGGAGGTGTGGCCTTGTTGGAGGAAGTGTGTCACTGGGAGTAGGCTTGGCTGATTGAAAAGCTCATGTTATTCCCAGCTGGTTAGCTCACATGTGCGTGTTCTCTCTCTCTCTCTCTCTCTCTCTCTCTCTCTCTCTCTCTCTCTCCCTCATACTTGCCTGTCTACTGCCGTGCTCCCATTGATGATGGTCATGGACTCACCCCCTGAAACTGTAAACCCCAACAAATTCTTTCTTCTATGAGTTCCCTTGGTCTTGGTGTCTCTAACTAAGACGTGGGGGTAGGGGTAAAGGAGAGCTATGGGGGTAAATATGCACATAAATAATTGTAAATATATTAAATATAAATGTATTATATCCCAATACATTGTATGCATATAAAAAATTGTCAAAACAAACTTAAAAAAAATAGTGAAATTCCATGTTTGGAGAGGTATTACTAATAGAAGTTGGAGCATGATGCTTATGAAATCTTACTCAGTAAAACTGAAAATCGTAGTGCAGGCTTGTCTTCATTTGTTTTCTGTCACCATACCAAAATACCAGAGGCTGCACCAGTGAGGTGCTTCAACAAACTAAGGTGACTGCTACACCACTGACGGCCTGAGTTAATCTCCAGGACCTGTGTGTTGGATGCCGAGAACCAACTCCCACAAGTTTTCCTTTGGCCTTCACATGTATTGTTCTCTCTCTCTCTCTGTCTCTCTCTCTCTGTCTCTCTCTCTCTAATTGTCAAAATGAAAAAAATGGGGTTTTAAAAATAACTTAATAATTTATAAAGACCAGAAACATGTTTTTCATAATTCAGTTGGGGAGTCTAATGTCTAGTCTCCAGCATCTATAGAGGACTTTATCTTCAAGGGGTGGGAAGCATGAGAAGAAGCTAGCTGAAGCCTACACGAAACTTCTTTTATAGTAGCCTTAATTCCATTCATGAGAAGTGATCCTTCATCACACAATAACTTTTTCAAGCCCTGGCCGTCTAATAATAACGCATTGGCAACACCTGTGGGGACACATTCAGAGCATGGCAGGCATTGAGAGGGCATTCAGTAAGTAGAGGCCAACTTCTGAATTTCTCCTGTTGTATAAGATAAGAAGGAATCCCTGGTGCATGAGCTGGCTTTTTGGAGCCTGTTACCTATGGTGGGACACCTTGCACAGCCTTGGTGCAGGGGGAGGGACTTGGACCTGCCTCAACTGAGTGTACCAGGCTGTGCTGCTCTCCATGGGAGAACTTACCTTGTCAGAGGAGGGGCTGAGGGGGTGGGCTGGCGGGGGAAGGTTGAGGGGGGAGTGGGAGGAGGGAAGAGAGGAGGATCTGTGGTTGGAATATGAAATGAATAAAAAATTTCTTAATAAAGAAAAAAGATAAGAAGGAAAATCCATATAACCATGATTGCATTTTTTTTTCTTTTCTTTCTTGAGGCAGGGCTCTCTATGTAGTCTTGGATGTCCTGGAGCTCTCTATGTAGACCAGGCTTCTAACTCACTGAGATCTTCCTGCCTCTGCCTCCTGAGTGCTGAGATTAAAGGCATGTGCCACCATGCTTGGCCCCATGATTATATTTTTAAAAGGTATTTGGATAAGATTGGCAACTCTGGAGTGGAAGCTACAGGACTCTTTTTATGCCTCAGTTGTGCTATACTATAGTCCTATAAATGTGTTTGTGTGTACATTATAAAATTCAAAGATCAATGATGTGATCATGGCCCAGATGATACGGTTCATAGCATATACCAGGCCCACCATGTATAGAATTTCTGCAGCTCACTGTCGGGGCTGTGTTGTAGTGTAGCAGTGTCATGGAGGTTCAAAAGAGCTCCTGAGGACCTTTACTCATTCAATGTCATAGTCAAAGGCCTCCAATTTAAGGCTTTTAGAAGCATGGTTTTGTAGCTGGTATTTTCTCTGGTCCTGCCCAGCCCCATAGACCCCACAGCCGCTTATAAAATAATCACTCAGAAGCTTATATTAAAATTGCTCAGCCATTAGCTCAGGCCTACCACTGACTAGCTCTTACATTTAAACTCAGCCCATTTCTGTTAATCTATGTTGCCACATGTTCCGTGGGCTTTACCTGTGTGCCTTTACATGCTGCTCCCTAGATGACGGGCTGGTGTCTGCCTTCCTCTCCCAGAATTCTCCTTCTCTGCTGATCCCACCTGTACTTCCTGCCTGGCTACTGGCCAATCAGCATTTTATTTATCAACAATCAGAGCAACACATTCACAGCATACAGAGCAACATCACCCATCAGTTTCCTCTGACAGCCCCCTACCCCCTGATTTGAATAATGAAAAAGGACTTTCAGACCCAGGCCTTAATGTATATCAACTAATGAGTAAATTAGAAGCTCAACTTTGACTCTGAAAATAGTGGTAAAGAGCTGAGGAGGAGCCTACAAGATTGACTTGAGGTAAAGTGGGCCAGAACCCCCATATCATCCCCTGTTACTAATTCCAATAGAATTTTCACAAAGTTTTAGTTAATAGTGATGTTTGAAAGACATAAAAGGTTTGAAAGAAAGGAGATAAATCACTGCTTAAAGTGAATAGACATCTCCTTCATCACCATCTCCAGCCTTGTTTGGAGGTGGAGTATACTCAGATGGAGCCACGCCTAACAGAAAGGAAGGGAAGAGCTGTGGGGAATTGTGAAGACGCCAGAGCACGAGGAATTGTGCTTGGTTTTGTGAAGACTGATGTCTGAGCTCCGAAAGCGGTGGGGTTTCTCACACACACACACACACACACACACACACACACACACACACACACACGCTAACAACTGGCAGGTGCTCTGACGAGTTGGCTTTCCTAGGTCCTTAACGCCTTTTATCTTGAGATGCTCCTTGCTGTGGTTTCCTCCTTCATGGTACCATGTATTGTGTTGAATACAGAGAACATGAAAAGCGAAATATATACCAACATAACATTGGAAAGATACACTGCATAAAAGTCTGAAGGGAGTGTAAGTTGTCGATATAAAACTGCTGTCCAGCCCTGGGAATCCCCATAGGCACCCAGAGCCAGTCACTAAGATTGAATCACTTGATTTTTGATGCTGAGCCAGAAAAATCATGTGAAAATTCTGATGATCCTTCAGGCAGCTATTCCAAACTATATTTTTTGTTGTTGTTGTTGTTGTTGTTGTTGTTTGTTTGTTTGTTTGCTTATGCCAGGGTTTTCTTGCCTGGATAACACAGACTGGCTTTGAACTTACGAACTTCTGCCTTAGCCTCCAAAGTGCTGAAAGTACAAACTTGAGCTCCCACACCCGGCCCCCTGCTGCTCTTCATGCTGACCATCTGTTTGCTGCAGACTTTTATTGTCATGACACATTCTGTGACCTTTATGAAAACAACTGCTGGAGTCTTGTAAGCATAGCACACGTGGCCATTCGACGCTTTGGGGACGGGAAAGGAGGCAGGTGTGTAGCTTGAGTTTTTCTGCCTGGCCCACAGTCAGGGCAAATCTCTCTCACCCGCCAGTCCCACAGCCGCTCAAACCCAACCAAGTAAACACAGAGACTTATATTGGTTACAAACTGTATGGCCGTGGCAGGCTTCTTGCTAACTGTTCTTACAGCTTAAATTAATCCATTTCTATAAATCTATACCTTGCCACATGGCTCGTGGCTTACCGGCATCTTCTCATGCTGTTTGTCATCATGGCGGCTGGCAGTGTCTCTCTCTCAGCCTTCCACTTCCCAGAATTCTCCTCCTTGTCCCGCCTATACTTCCTGCCTAGCCAATGGCCAATCAGTGATTTATTTACTGACCAATCAGCAACACACTTGACATACAGACCATCCCACAGCACTTCCCCTTTTCTTTTCTTAAAAAGGAAGGTTTTAACCTTTGCATATCTCTAAAGTCAGCTTGGTATATTTGGGAATTTGGGCGTAGTTTCTCTTACTACTTCCTGCTGGAGGGGGGCGCTGTATCTTATGGGGACACAAAGAATATTTTAGGATTATGGAGTAGTCTATGAGGGTGTATCGTCTGAGCCAGTTGCCTTGAAATGTTTTTGGATGTTGAATCATCTGGGCCATGGTGTCATCGGAGACCTTTCAGGTGGTCTTGGCTGGTCAAACCTGATGTATCTTAATCTGGAACGAATCCATAGCCTCTGGCTTTCTGTGGAAACAAAAGCAGAGTCTCCTTTTCTTTTTCTTTTCTTTTTTTTTAAAGATTTATTTATTTATTATGTATACAGAAGAGGGTGCCAGATCTCATTACAAATGGTTGTGAGCCACCATGTGGTTGCTGGGAATTGAACTCAGGACCTCTGGAAGAGCAGTCAGTGCTCTTAACCTCTGAGCCATCTCTCCAGCCCAGAGCCTCCTTTTCAAAGCAACATATCCTTACATCCAAATTTTGAAGTCAAGGTACCTTTAAAATATACATTTTGGCATAACTCAACAGTTTTTGTAATCAAATGTTTTTCTTTAGTTATGAATATCAAAGAGAACATAATCCAGATTCTCTGTGTGGTAGACATCTTTACGTGGCTTATTTTTTTTATATAAGCTTGAGCCTATTGCTTTAAACTGCAGCTTTCTAAGCCTGAAACGCGCTGGCGCTGTGGCTGCTGGTTCCGCCCACTTTAGCTTCCCAACATGGCGGTAGTACGTTTTCCGCCAGCTCTGGGAGCCATCAACTCTCAGAAATAGTGGGTCTATGCTTCTATCAAAGCAGTGTGTAGCCCAGAAACCTCTTTTTTTTTTTTTGTACTATCAAAGGCTAAATCCACCACACAGCTTAATGTGCCACTTGCAGAGGCCTCATTCCCGCCATACTGCAGGTCAAGCATGCACGCCAGGAACCCGCCATAGTAGCTCAAACACACAGGCTGCTGCTAGCTTAGAAGAGACAACTAGGAGATGTTTTTAGCTCCGTTTTAGAATCTTTTTACTCAGGTTTTAGGTGGAAACTCTTGCCCCACGTTGGGCGCCATTTGTAGCTTGAGTTTTTCTGCCTGGCCCACAGTCAGGGCAAATCTCTCTCACCCGCCAGTCCCACAGCCGCTCAAACCCGACCAAGTAAACACAGAGACTTATATTGGTTACAAACTGTATGACCGTGGCAGGCTTCTTGCTAACTGTTCTTACAGCTTAAATTAATCCATATCTATAAATCTATACCTTGCCACATGGCTCGTGGCTTACCGGCATCTTCTCATGCTGTTTGTCATCATGGCGGCTGGCAGTGTCTCTCTCTCAGCCTTCCACTTCCCAGAATTCTCCTCCTTGTCCCGCCTATACTTCCTGCCTAGCCAATGGCCAATCAGTGATTTATTTACTGACCAATCAGCAACACACTTGACATACAGACCATCCCACAGCACAGGTGGGTGATCAGAGTGAATGGACTGGAACCGCCGTTCTCACTTTCAACTAACAGCATCAGTATCTAAAGTATAACTACTTAGCGTATCTAATGTAACTACTTAGAGAAACCCGGAATGTCAGGGGAAGTCATATTCCTGGCCTATGGTACTTTCCTGCTCCTAGGTATCAATATATCAAGTACACGGTTAGGGATAAATTCTTGGGTTTCATCATCCCACTGACAAGTGACAACTGGGTAACCTGTCAGGAAGACGCTTTCGTATGAGCACTCCGATATCCCCTCTCCGCTTACTAAAGCACACTTCACTCCTTTCATTAATTCCGTGCTTCTTCTGCAAAAGGAAGCCCCTTTCTTACATTTGACTTGTTTGCCGTAGCAGGCCTTTTGTAGGTCTTGATAGGTCTCAGCTACGAAGTAGTACTCCGAATAACAGAGAAGCTTATTGTGAATATTTTTAAACACGAGTTCAGTGTCGCAGTAATCATCGCCCACCAAAGGTCGCTCGGGATCAGCAATAATCTTTTCTATGATTCTTTCTTTGGTAGGTGGCTTGGTAGGCCCTGTGCTATGGAGTTCCCTTAGGTAGTCACCTAAGACTGGCATCATTTCATAATCCCAGTAATCCCATTTTTCCCCTTGCAGCGTGAGTGGCGGCGACAGCAGCAGCAGCAGCAGCAGCAGCAGCAGGGTCAATGGCCATGGGTACTTGGTGACCAGAGACTTCATTCTTTCCCTGCAGAGTCAAAGCAGTGAAGAGAGACATTCTATTATGATGCAATGTTTGTATTCTACACACAGGGGCCACTTATACCAACTCCCACTGTTCTCTGCACTCTGAGTAGGTGGCCCATTGGAAAACCGTTAGGTGAGACTTCAGAATTTGTTTGAAGACCTCCCTAATATTGACTCTAAAACAACCGTGTTAGTCTTGGGGATAGTAGGTAAAGTGGGGGATGTGAAAGAAAGAGAGAGACAGAGCTAGAGAAGGAGAGAGGGAAGAAGTGAGGGGAGGTGGGAGGAAGTGGAGGTGGGGTAAAGGAAACCAATAAAAGGCTGGGAGAAGGGCTGGGGGAGATCACAGCCACAATGAGAGAAGAGAGGGGCCACAGGCAGCATGTGCTCCTTTTGTCTAGAACAAACACGTTTTACTCATTCCCAGAAAGCAATAACGTGCACAGAAATGAACCAGCTTCCCCCCTTGTTGATCTTGCTCTGACAAGGGACACTCTCCGTCTTAGGGCTTTCATTTTCATCCTGTCACATCTGGCCACAGATGTCCTTGAAGAGTCCAGCAAATGTCCAGAGAGGCACAGCAGACATACACTAAGCTGGCTCCGGTGCCGACTGTACTGAAATGAATGATAAGTAACACTAATGGCGGCACTGGTTACCGCGTGGAAAAATCATGAGCCACGGCCACAACTACCTCGTTACAGAGAGCTTTATTGGGAGGGTGGGGTACAAGAGAACCAGGCCTGGGGAGGAAAGAGGGAGAAAGATGGTGGGGTGGGGGAGGGAGCAGAGCAGAGAGAGAGGGTGGGGTCTGTGTCTGGCTTTTTAAGGCGCAGATTGTGTGACCATGCCACGCATACATAGTCGCCAATACACACTGATGACGTAAGATGCAAGACCCTGAACTGCGAATGTACAGTCATGTAGTTAGAGTGAGGGCAGAATTCTAACATGTACCTCCACGTCAGTATCTCTAACTGCTCTGTCCGTTTTAAGCCTCTTGCCATGTTGTACCGCTCTTCCACCAAAGTACATCATTTACTTTCTGGTGTTTTCATTGATGCTTCCTCCTGCCCCTTAGGTGAACTTGATGGTTCCTGTTTAGACTGGGTTTTAACCTCCTTAAACTCACTCCAAATTCGAATCACTGTCTACAGTTATGCTGATCTCATCAGTAGAGAGTTCACAGCTGCCACACTACTCAACTTTTTCCATGTCTACTATTCACCCCACCCTAGGCCCCCAATCTGCTGCCTACTGTTTCCATGTACATTCAGGTCTTTACAAGTTTATGAGCAAATGTCTTTGCTTATCAATTCAATGCTCAGCCAATGACATAGAACAGAAGATAATTTAAAAAGAAAATATTGTGCCCATATTGATGATGCATGTCATAAAACTGTCTGGTTAACTGTGCTAAGTTTTAAAGGTCTTTTTATAAGAAACTGAGGACCAACAACATCTATCCAGAGATTCCTCCCGTTTACTAAAATAAGCAATGAGGCATAGTCTATGCTTTAGTCCAGAGAATCATCTTTTGTAGAGAACTTCTGGGCTCATTTGTCTCCTGCATCCCTATCCCAAATCTGACTGTTTCTCATTAATTCTCCAAGATCTTTCTTTCAGTGGAGAGCAATGACCTTATCTGAACTCAGAGCAGGCTTCAGAGCCTGACTGTGCCTGTCGCCTCTGTATTTCATTTATACCCTGTGTTATCTATTCTTCAGAGAATGGGTGTTTGGGTTGCTGGACTTAGAACTTGATACCAGAGATATTGACCTTCAGTGAGAAGAAATCCTTCTGAATGAGGAACAGAGAATGAACCTGAGCAGCTCAGAAGCACATTGTTGAAGCTCATTTAAATCTTAAAAAGGTAACACAGATATAGCGTAAGAAGCTCTATGCCATAAGCTACGCCAAAGACTTCTTATATATTACCAACATTGAAACAACCAAAGGATAGAAACATTGTTTACTTTGTGTACTGTTATTAGCATTTTCTCACTCTGGAATATAATTGTCATAACCCAGAAATTCTGGCCCATGTAGAAGGGAGATGGGAAGACGATTGTGGCTAATTGCAGGTTTGGATTCTGATCTTATGAATTAGGAAAGGAGAGAGAGAGAGAGAGAGAGAGAGAGAGAGAGAGAGAGAGAGAGAGAGAGAGAGAGAGAGAGACAGAAGTTGGGGGCACACAGTGGGAAATGGAGAGACTAGGAAAGTTGAGCACAGAAGTACAGAGGGAAGAAGAGACATATTCCAAACTGGTGGCATTGAGTGGTTACTCATCCCATGTGAACATGTTCATAACCCATCCCTCCATAATTTTTCACACTTCCATCAATATCACATTGTCACAGCCAGAGAGCTTGGCTCACAGCTCCGCAGTGAGGACTCAGAGCCTCTGTAATGAGAACCCAGAGCCTCTTCAGCACTTTGAGTTAGAGTGAGCAAAGTCAGCACACACATGGCCAGTGGAGTCTGAAGCTCTAGGCCCTACCCTTTAACTTACTGAGAACTCACCGAGAAAATGGTTTACAAGATTATATATATATATATATCACCATATATAATGGGATATATATATATATATATATATATATATATAGTGAGAATGTGATATATTAAGCATTCATGAGTTTTTGATCAGGAAGAAATTGTTACAATACTTTTGAGAAAAAAGGAAAGGTGGCAAACAAAAGGGTTAAAGGTCATAAAGCTTTTGTAGAAAGTTTTTTTACTATCTAAACTTCTAAATGGATGATTTAAGAAAGGGGATTACAGTAACCTGCATGGGAAACAGCCATTTACATAAGCAGAAAACTTTCGAAATTTGAAAGTCTACTAGTGTGGGAAAGATTAAACAGAGTCTAATACATTCAGAATGGTAACAATTACCCATGCCAGTAATAATAATTGTAAATGGGTAGCTCTTATTGAGACAGTATTTTATGTTCATGGAGCTATGCTTTCTTTGGATAGATCGCTTTCCAGCCTTTGTACATACATGAAGCTATGGCATTTTAGAGACGTATAGTGAAGAATTTTGTGCTTCTATAGCACAGTACTGGGAGTGTCTAGGTAACAGGGAGAGAAATCCTCAACACATTATCTTAAACTCCAGAGGGGCTATATTGACTCACAGAAGAGGGTAGTCCACCGGGCACAGAAGGTGGAAGTTAAAGGTCTTCCCTGGCTCCTGCCACCCACTCCGCTCCACGTCTGTGCAGACCAGATTTGCTCCTGTGTGGGTGCTCTGTGGACTGGCAGGGCCAGGCACTGTCACTTTTGTACCCTATCGGAGGGTCACAGTGTTCCCATTGTGCGGCCCTCCCCCACCAAATTCCATCAAGGAAAATGACTCTTCTGATTGGCCTAGCTTCCATCACTTGAGTAAATCAGGGATGTGGGGACTTCTGACTGGTCAGCCAGAAACACACGCTTTTATTGGAGAAATAAAAGCAAAGCCCTGTGATTAAAACCCCAGCCGTACTTCAATTGTTAATAAAAGAGCTGCTCCTACTGAATGGCAAAGCAATGAGGACCATGGGCAAAAGAAGTGTGGTTGTGTGGGTGGAGAAATCAGAACACTGACCTCTGTCTACCTCATAGTCTTTAATTATTATTACATTTTAATTGTGTGTGTTGCAAGGTATGGGTGCATGTGAGCCATGGTGCACATGTAGAGGTCAGAGGACAAGTTGTGGGAGTTGATTCTCTCTCTCCATTATGTAGGTTTCAAGAATTGAACTGAGGTTCTCAAGCTTGGCAACAAGTGCCCTTACCCACTAAGCCATCTCACCAGCCCCACCTGACCATCTTAATTAATGAAAATGTAGATTACATAGGAGAAAAGAAAAAAAAAAACAATCTTAGTAAAGTGTTATTAATGAATAATTTATTTATTGCTAATTTCTTTTGTTTTGTTGTTTTTTGCTTTTCAAGACAAGGTTTCTCTGTGTAGCCCTGGCTGTCCTACACTCACTCTGCAGACCAGGCTGGTCTCAAACTCAAAGATTAGCCTGCCTCTGCCTCCCAAGTGCTAGGATTAGAGGTGTGTACCAGCACTGCGTGGCATCTTGATAATTTCTTAATCTTAGTTTTACAACTAAAAATTTTGCAACTCAAAAAAGACTTTACTAGTAGAATATACTTTGAAGACTTCAAGTATTCCTGATTCAATTGGATGAAGAAATTCCAGGTTTTAGTTCACCAAATGTGTTCTTTTCACAAACATTTTCAGGCACTTGGACATTCACCTCATAACCTAAGTGAGGACCACACTGAGTCAAGAAAATCTGGACAGACACACCAGCGTGGATAACGAGGCGGTCAAACACATTGTTTACTTGATTCTGATCATTTTGTCTTCTAAGGTGAATGCCCGAGTGCTGGAGCTTCTAGCAGCACACAGGATACACCATAAGAAGCAAAAAAAATTCTCGTTAATTGAAAATCAACTTTCCAAACACAGAGTAATTTTCATATGTTATTTTGGAAAAACTAAGTCACTCCAACAAATGACAGAAACCTCTTCACAAGTGATTAAAGTTTTCTACAAATTAACTTTTACTAGTGCTTTGTTTAGCCTTTTAAAGTATAAGGTTATATAAAATTTTAAAAGATTGTGGTAAATAGAAATCTGCTACATTTTTCCTGTAAGTCAATATGATCCTGGACAATATAGACTGATTTATTCAACTCCTAGTTATGTTTTGCGTAATATTTTCATTTCTTTCCGAAGTCAGAGATGGAATGAAGATGAAATACACAATGTATAAAGTCAAAAATTCTGACAAATTTTATTTTGTAAAAGAATAGTGAATATGGTTAAATTATGGATATATCAAGAAAAAAAGTACTATAGACCTCCATACCTCACATAACACACACATGCCATACAGACACAGATACGCTCACAAGCACTCATCACTTCACACCACATACACACACACACACACACACACACACACAGACCCCATATGAACACACTCACTCATCAACTTATGTAGCTTAGAAAGTAAAGTAACTTTTAAAGATAAAAATTAGAGGTTTTTTTAGAACAAAACAAAATCTTTTTCATAATTTAAGGTAAGAAATACCCTTACTACATAAGAAAAAATTTAGGCATAAAAGAAATTATGGTAGATGATATCCCATACTTGAGTATGAAATCGCATACCTCTCTGGACAAGGACACACAACATCACATCAAAAGTAAGTGGCAAAAACAGGAAATACTCTAACGGCCAATAGCAAGAGGGAAACTTAACACAAGTGTGAGCTTGTAACTGTGCATACAGTGTACTATTTACTTCTCAATTTAGGGAAAAGACAGGCAGTCTTTGTGTGTATGTGAATATATGTTTGTGTGTATGTATATACCACTTGTGTGTGCATGAGTGCATATATGTGTATACTCTGTGTGTGTGTGTGTGTGTGTGTGTGTGTGTGTGTGTGTAGGACTTGAAGTAAAAAATGAAGCTAATGAGACAAAAGGGACAAGTTTGACTACATTAAAACAGCATGAAAGATGCTTATGGTTATGAAAATATTCTGTTTAGGGAATGTTTGGCATGTTCTTGACTGTATCAAGGTAAATACCCAGGTCTTCATACAGTGTTGTAATTTTGCATCATGTTATCATTGGTGAAAATGGATTAAAGGTATGGCGATTGCTCTGCATTATTTACTACAAAGTACATGAAAATAATAACCTTGACATTTTTTTAAGAAAAGGCATTACTCTGAGATCAATTCCATGGGGACCAGTGAGAGGGCTCAGAGGGTAAAAGGGCTTACTGCACAAAGCTGACCCCCTGAGTCCACTCTTGGTAGCAGAAGGCATTGTAACAGGAATAGAAACCATAGCGTGTGTAATGGGGTGCACACCATGATCAGTTGACAGAGACAGAGAAAATTAGGGCCTGGGTTATACATTATGCAGGCACCACCCAGAAGCAGACTGCTGTAACATTATTACAACCCTTTTGGGGACAATCCTGAAAGACGCCAGCCAAAGGAAATCTTCACAGAGGGCAGAACTTTGGGCAGTGCACATGGTCACACATTTTGTTTGAAAGGAGAAATGGATAGATATGCAATTATTCACCAGTTCATGGGATGTAGCCAGTGGATTTGCTAGATGGCCAGGAACTTGGAGAGAGAATGATTGGGACGTTGATGAGAAAGACATTGGGAAAGAATTATGTGGCTAGATCTCTATGTGGGCAAAAGATGTGAAGCTACTTGTGTCACATGTAAATGCTCATCAAAAGGTAATTTCAGCTGAGAAGGAGTTTAATTATCAAGTAGACAAGATGACCCATTCTACGGACATTCAGCCTCTTTGCCCAGTCATCCTGTCATTGCCCAATGGGCCCATGAACAATATGACCACTGTAGTGGAGATGGAGGTTACACATGGGTTCAATAATATGGACTTCCACTCATTAAGGCTGACTGGATAGAGCTGCTGCTGAGTGCCAGATCTGCCAACAGCAAAGATCAACACTGAGCACTCAGTATGGCACCATTCCCCGGGGTGACCAGCCGGCGACCAGGTAGCAGGTTGATTACATTGGACCACTTCCTCCATGGATAGGGCGATACTTTGTCCTTGCTGGAGTAAATACTTATGCTTGCCCTCACTCTCCCTGGTAAGTCCATTCCTTCACTGGTATTAGAGCCTACCTCTTTGGGTTTCGGGTATATATTGAAGACCAGCTGAGACATTCTGCCTCGTGAACTGAAGGACTACTGGATTCTCAGACTTTTCATTGGGAGACAGCTATTGTTCAACTAGCAGGACCACAGCCCATAAGCCGCTCTAATAAATCCCTATATTCATTTTATCAGTTCTAGTCCTCAAGAGAACCATATCTAAGTACCAAAGGCTGCTGAGGGGCACTCAGACTAGCTGGGCTGCCTGTAAGTGACATTCTCCAACCTGTTAAGCTGCCTTCAGCCTGTGCAGAGGGTCCTAGGTTTCCAGTTTTCCTGAGCCATCATCCATGTTGAAGGGGGAAAGGAAAATAGCAAACTTTAGGATTAATTAAATATAATTAACGTTAATTAAATCATAATTAGCAAGCTTAATAAGAAAACAGACTAAGTCGGTTCTGCTTCTAACACAGTCAAAATCCAACTGCTGACTTCTGCCTTCGTGAGCCTGGAGCGTGCTCTTTTCTGGAGAGGTAGACAGCTCCCCTTCCCCACCTCCAAGAAGCAACCCCCAAAGAGAGTGGCACTATTAGGAGATGTGGCCTTGTTGGAAGAAGTGTGTCACTGTGGGGGTGGGCTTTGAGGTCTCTTTTCTCAAGCTTCCCTCAGTGTGACTGTCGGTCGGTCGACTTCCTGTTGCCTGCAAGATGTAGGACTCTCAGCTCCAGCAACATGTCTGCCTGCACGCCACCATGCTCCCCGCTGTGATGATAATGGATTGAACCTCTGAAACTAAGTAAGTCCCCTCAATTAAATGCTTTTCTTATAAGAGCTGCCAATGGTCATGGTGTCTCTTCACAACAATAAAAACCCTAATTAAGACACTGGTCAAGAAGAAAAAATATAAAAATGGACTGGGAGGAAAGAAAGTGGGATTGAGCGTAGTTAGGTTACGTTGGCCATTGTCCTCACCCATTTCCCTCTAACAGGCCCCTGCTTCCCATACCCAGGAGGGTCTCAGGGGTCTCTGTCTACATTCTCATCCAGAACGTGGGGTTCCTGAAGAGTCTGAGCTGGGGGCAAGGAGAGGACACGCAGAGCCTAGAGCTCTCACCTGCCCAGCACTATGGCCCATGCAAGAAAAGTCCAGGGCCTCCTAAGGCCCTCAGATACGTCCTGACCTTCAAGACCACCAGAGCCAGGGATGGCCGAGTTGAGCTCCTTACCTCGAGGACATATGAGAGGAAGAAGGAACATCAGCAGCCACCAGGTGAAGCAGCTGAATGTGCAGAGAGCCTGCTCCAGCAGCTTAGCTCCAGATGTGCAGAGACTTAGCTCCAAATTGCCCTTGTGAAAGGCAGCAAGACAGAAACCAGTTTGTTTTTTCAGAGGCTAAGAATGCCCCTTTTTCTTTTCTTTTTATTTTCTTTTCCTTTCTTTCTTCCTTTCTTTCTTCCTTCCTTCCTTCCTTCCTTCCTTCCTTCCTTCCTTCCTTCCTTCCTTCCTTCCTTCCTTCCTTTCTTCTCTCATATATTACATCCTGGCTGCAATTTCCCCTCCCTTCTCTCCTCCCAGTCCTCTGCTTCCCCACTCCCCTCTCCCCCAGATCCACTCCTCCACCATCTCCCTTCAGAAAAGGTCAGGCCTCCCAGGGATGTCAACCAAACATGAATGCATCCTTTCCTATGTTCATGCCAACACTCTTAGTTTCTTAATCTGTGCCTGTTGATTGGATTGATTTAAAAAGTGATAGGGGCCGGGCGGTGGTGGCGCACGCCTTTAATCCCAGCACTCGGGAGGCAGAGCCAGGCGGATCTCTGTGAGTTCGAGGCCAGCCTGGGCTACCAAGTGAGTTCCAGGAAAGGCACAAAGCTACACAGAGAAACCCTGTCTCGAAAAACCAAAAACCAAAAAACAACAACCAAAAAAAAAAAAAAAAGTGATAGGGGCTGGAGAGATGGCTCAGTGATTAAGAGCAGTTCTGCTCTTGCAGAGGACCAGAGTTTGGTTCTCAGCATCCACATCACAAGTCTCACAACCGCCTGTAACTCCAGCCCCAGAACATCTAATGCTGCTGCGGGGACCCGCGCTCAAACAGACACACAGAAACACACATACACAGACTTTTGTTTAAATAGTTAAAAAATGACAGCACATCGTTCCTCCATTTAGTGAGAAAGAAATGTTTTCAAATGTTTAATGATTATTCCTTCCTTGGATAATTTTCAGATAATGTCTTCTGATTATCTTTTTCTGTAAGTATGTTTCATCTTTCTGACAGACTGCTTTATAGGTTTAAGATATACGCCGGGCAGTGGTGGCGCACGCCTTTAATCCCAGCACTTGGGAGGCAGAGGCAGGTGGATCTTTGTGAGTTCGAGGCCAGCCTGGTCTACAGAGCGAGATCCAGGAAAGGCGCAAAGCTACACAGAGAAACCCTGTCTCGAAAAACCAAAAAAAAAAAAAAAAAAAAAAAAAAAAAAAAAAAAAACAAGATATATGGTAAACCCTTAACAATAATATGTGGAAAATTGTCTTCAGTTGTTTACTTAGTATAGTGTAACAATCTAATTGTATAAAAACAATAATGATGACAGCTACCATTTCATCATCAAAGCAAATGGTAAGTGGTAAGGTATATTTTATTCAGGAACAGTCAGAATTGTCTTTCCTTACAGTTATTGACAAGTGTGTTTTTCTTCTATCAAATACAGATGATAGGCTAGAAGTGTGACCTATGAAATCAAACTGTCCTTGTCTGCTCCTGCGGAGAGCAGTTATCCACATGACTTTGAACACTGCCTACTGTCTGTAGGTAATGTCATCGACTCCACTCCGTGTGGATTGTTTGAGAGTAAAAAGAGAATTTGTAGATCTTTCTGACGTGCTGGAAGTACTCTGTTCTGTTATTACAATTACCATGGCCACGAACAACCGTGTGACAATTATCGTTATTGTGACTCTGAAAACCTTAACAGGCTTCCAAAACAAGAAGGATGAAGGATTTTCAGGTCGTCTTATCCCAGCGCTGCCAACTCTCCTGGGGGGAAATGAAGTTGCATTTCAGATGTTCAGTCTCTCTTTGAACTTCTCACCCACTGTTTAGAAGCGAGTGGCTGTTCCAGGGTCCTGTGTTTGCTTTCAGAAACGCTCGTTGTCCAGGGGCTTTCAGGATAAAAAGACTGCCTGGCTGCCCTGGGGGACTGGCGAGGAGGTAGGCATGCGAAGTGACCCTGAATCATTTTGCCCCAAAGGCTTTGAACACGTAAGCAGCAACCTTTCCCTACTCACTGAAACTCGAATTAGAAAGAAAGCTTTTTGATCTGCCTGGCTGAGTGGGAGTGAAACTCTGGGCCCTTCAGCAACCCTGATGCTTTTTGCAAAACGACCACATGCTCGATCCTGCCCTTTGTCTACAGAACCCAGGGTTCTTCCTAGACCTCCAGCCTAGGGGCTTGTGCTTAATGACAGTTTTATAATTAGGAAGTTTGTTATGTGAAGGCCAAACTCATGGGATGGAATCTCAGAGAACAGGGCTTTAAAACACACCCCTTTTTTCCCCTCTCATATAACAACCTGTCAACAGCAGGTTGGCGGAACAACTGCTTAGCACAGCTGTTAGGGACATGGTTCCCTCTGAATTCAGCTTATTCCTGGGCCATTACTATCGTTATTATATAGAATATTTAAGTGAAGACGCAGTCCAGTGGGGGATCTAGTTATTGAATAATGACAAGGTGTTCAGTACATTGTGATGAAACCTGGACTCGGACCTTGCTCACATCACTTCTGCTCAGAGAGCCTGAGAGAGGAAGTGAGGCTGGGTGCCCTGACAGTGAGAAGAGTTGGCTTGGGTGACCTGAAACTCCTCCACAATGATCCTCACGAATGCCCAGGGCCAGATCTCATCCAACACTCACACTGCACGGATAAGGATATTGAACCCCTTCTCTACCCTCTGGGTACCTCCCGTGGCTGCTTCGGAATCGGATCTGCCTCTCACTTTTCCTTTCAGCTACAAAGGCATATTTACTTTTCAGTTACTTCCCTAACAAGTACCAGCGATGCTAGGACTGGTTCTTAGCAGGTGTGGCTCATATGCTCAAGGGTTAAGATAAGTAAGAAAAGGGAAAGAAAGCAAGGACGGGGAGGCAGGGAGCAAACCCTTTCTGTAGGAGGGAAGCAATGGCCAAGGAGGATAGCAGCCTCAAAACCACAGAGGCAGGAAGGAAGACTGGGGATGGTGAAAGGGGACTCTGGAGCCCGGAGAACCAGCCTGATCAACTTAGATACAAAGCCACAAAACCAAACCAAAGGAGCCCCTGCAGGTTTGGTGAGCAGAAATGGGAAGTGATGAAAACCTAACATTTGAAAGCTCAAATTCCCTGCTCCACGCCTCGCAAGGAACCTTGTGACACATACATCAAAGAAGTGATGGGCTCTGGAGTCAGAAACATGCGCCTTTATGGCACTTCTGTTTCTTCCAGACCACAGTATGATGATGAAGTGATAGATTCTGGGAGATCGCAGTAACCGGCTAGAAGCCAGAGTTCCTGCTTCCTTCAGAGAGGTGGATGGTGTGTTCTTGATCACACCTCTCTGGAAGATGCTCCCAGCCTGAAAAAGAGCTACTGTCCTGGGTCTTTGCACTTCTTTCCTGGTGAGAGAAGCAATACGTGCTAAGATGGGTTGGCTTCTTCTTGCATATTGTAAAACAAAATAGAACAACAAAAATGAGTTATTCCTAGGGCTGACTGGCCCCTCTACTATAAATGAATGGTGTAAAAATGAAGTTACTAATATATGGACTGAATATGAACCACGAAGAGACAACTTGGGCTGTTGGAGAACCCACTCTTCTATTTGGTGAATGAGTGTAGTATCAGACCTGCCACATGAAAATGACCCTAGAATGGACTCACTGAGCGAGCACCTCGGCCAACCTATATCCTCATTTATTGTTCAGAACCCAGGCATTTCCCTAAATCACTCTTCTCTTACTGCCAAATACAAACTGAACTCTGATTGTATACCAGCGACCCAAACTAACAGTGAATGTGGGCAGTGTTTAAGCAGCCATCATGCCGACAAAGAGAATCCAGTTAAAAAGCCCCCAGATGTCAAATGTTGTTCTAATGGTCTGTAGTGGTTGACTGTCAGCCTCTTGTAATCTCCAAAGACTGAGAATTCTGTATCAGTGTAAAAACATTGGGAATATCAAGATAAAACGAACCATGCACTGCAAGAAAAACATTACAACAACATGGCCTTCATTTGCACGCGTTTATTTAGAATTAAGCATTTAAAAAAAAGAGTGGGCTCGGGATGAAGGAAAGAAATAAGAGGGGAAACGGGAGCATACATTTGCACAACAGCAAATAATGATAACTGTCTGTGCTTCATGCTCTGTTAACTCCGAGGACTTAAAATTGGCAGAGAAAGCATCAAGACCAAAGACAACCCTGCCTGGAACACAGCAGAAGCGTCATATTCCCATCGCCACCTCCTGTATTTCCCATCGTTTGCCACTGTGCAGGCAAAGCTCTGGAGCAGCAAGACGTAGCTTGGCTGTGAGAAGAGCTGTGTTTCATCTCTCTGCAGCAGCCCTGAGATAGGAATACTGGTGGAGGAATGCAGATGTTACAGTGCTGCAGCTGTGATGCTGAGACATCTGGAGGACGGGCAACCCACTGGTGGGAGGCAGTTGCACTCAAGCACACACATATGCTCACACTTATGCTCACACTTCTTGGAGGAACAGCACTGAGTATATGTCTCACCCTCATTCACTATCTGACTTGAGTTTCTTTCCTTTGTCCACTTGGGTTAGACTCAGCGTTGGGACAGCTTTATAGCTAAACTAGGAAGGCATCCAGAGAGACAGAGTGGAGCAAAAACGTGAGTCTGGATTCTAGGATCAGTTACAATTTTTAATTGACTTGTGCTGCATTGGGCCATTTCCCCCCATTTATTCAGTTTAGCACAAACAGTGTTTACTGCGTGCCAGGTGACAGATGTGTGTAGCAGAAGGGTAGAAGCAGCAATGATCGTGAACTTGTCTTTCTTTACCCTCAAAGCCCTGCGATTTACAATTTAGAGCCGCTGACTAGCCAGCTCATCAGGGAGTGGCTTGTCAGCACTGTGAAGAGTCTCTTTAAGGAGGTGACACTGTGCTCCTGGCACCTGGGGCACCGCTGGCCTGCAGTGACCTTGCACATGGTGTGTTCCAGTCCTAGGCTCTCCCAGTAGCTTAGGCCACGTTTCCAGCGGGTGGCCTTGGGAGCTCCGTGTATCCCATCGGGGGACCCGTGCCTAAAGTTACTGCCCAACTGGCACGACTCATTCGTGTCTAAAACCTCTCTGCAGACTCTCGGGCCGTTTAGACAGTCTTGGTCATTACTCAAAGTGTTTCCCTTGGGGATGAGGAAATATAACCTTCTGGATGTTGGGGGTGAGGCAGACATCCCATTCTTGGATATGCTGAGGCTGATATTTTTATCTGACAGGGTTGAGTTCACTGATTCCCCAAGAGTCTGTTTTGCAGCAGGATGCGTCTCCTCCTGTGAAAAGTTTTCTCTGATGCCCTTCACCGTGCTTTCTGAAGGCGCTACGAGAACCACCCCAAGGCCGAGCAACAGCACCAAGATCGCCATCTCATGTACACTGTAATCTTGTCTACAGGAAAGATAAAACAGGGATGATTTCCTTTCCATTATGGCTGGCAGTTATTCTCAGTAACGACCCCTCAGATATAAGACTCCTACACATATATTAACAAAATATGGCATAGTAAAATAGCAATCAGCTGAGGAGCCTGAGCACCCAGGCTAAAATGTCCAGCGGCAACCAGTCCAGTCTGTCTCATTCAACACTAGTCTACCCAACTGAAGAAAAACAAAACAAAACTTGAGCTAAATCTAACGTGCCGGAGCCAAGTACTTTTCTTTTGTCTGCTCTTATTAGAGCGGTTTACAGTCTCCATGTAGGTCTGAGTCATCTCACCCACCACATTTCTCACTATTCCTGTCTCTTACTGCCCACACAGGACCCGGCACACGACAGCCACATAAACAAACAAAGCACAGGCGGTAACCTTTCTCCATCTCCCGATTCTTTCCCTACCCATTCTCAGTCACAAAATCTCCATCTTTACCAGTTCCTTTGGCCAGTGGATCTTGCAGAGAAAGAGTCCAGCTTCTTACTGGGCTGGCAGTGAAACTGTGTCTCATACTCCGAGTTTCTGCTATTGGATCTAACCAAGGGAAGGAGGGGCAAGAAAGGGGCAGAGAGATGTGTGTGGATTTGATGAGGAAGTGAGGAGCCAAGGACACTCAGGGGGAACCGGACAGAATGTGCGTGCGGCAGTCAGAATCAGGGACCAAGAAGCACCCTGCTTCCTCTTCTGCAAATCTCACCATGTCCTCAAACCCAGAGTGTTTTATTGTTTTTGTTTTCTGAAAGCCTACTGCACACCTTTCCTTGTGTTCAGTTATATCTCATCTTCTCGCTGTCTAGTTAGGTGATTCGTGTGACGAACACTGGTCTGAGGCTAACAGCTCCCTATCCTGAAACACCCTTTCTGGTCACTGCCAGCAGACACAGCTTCACAGGGGCCCGCACAAACACCGCTTCCTCGGCAGCATTTGCCAGAGGCATAGTCTATGCCATGGCTAGTCTAGTCAGGGTGAAAACCCTTTAGTAGTGTCAGTGCTGGACATTTCATAGTGAGAGTCCCCGCACAGTTGGTTATTTGTGTCGATAACGCTCTCACACTAGAATGGTTTTTTATTTCTCTTCTTCCCCCCTTTAAAAGTTCCCCTCACCCATGTGTCTTCCACGGGGTCACTTTAGCTCCTTTGTAATCACCATCCTGTGCCCCCCAATTCTGTAAAACCCCACTTGAACAACACTGTCTCTTTTTGGCTCCAGGACCAGAGGAAGCCTAACCACGGAGGCCCACACACCAAGCCTCTGCTTCCTCTCATCCCAGTCCAGGCTCGGAGGTGTTTTAAACAAACCTGCCCTAATCAGTCAGGGTGATCAACTCTTATCTAAACACACCAGGAGCCTCCACCTCTCCCTTTTTTCCCCCCAGTTTTTATTTTGTATTTATGGATGTGTGTCTGTATACGTCATGTGCATATGGGTCCCCACTGAGGCCAGAAGAGGATGTCAGATCCCCTTGTGCGGGAGTGACATTCAGTTATGAGCCCTTTGATGTGAGTGCTAAGAAGCAAACCCAGGTCCTCTGAAAGAGCAACAAGTGCCCTTCACCACTGAGCCATCTCTCCAGCCCATGTGTCTCCCTCGTTGGTCCCTCCTTTTCTGCCTCTTGAAAGCCCCCAAAGCCAAATCCAGATTGCATTCTTTCTTTGACACATCTTTCTGATCACTTAAACCTACCAAATCCATTTCTCGTTTCTGTGAATCTCTCATAATTCACTTTAAAAAATATGTGTTTTCACTGTTTTTAGTTCTCTCTGTGTGTGCATAGTTGTGTGCACGTGAATGCAGGTGCCCTTGAGGCTAGAAGAGAGCATTAGACTCCATAGTCCTAGAGTTACAGGAGATTGTAAGCAGTCTGACATGGGTGTTGAGAACTGAACTCTGTTCCTCTGAAAAAACAGTTAATACGTGCTCTTAACCCCTGAGTCACAACCCAACCCCACACTTGTCTTTAAAGACAGGGTCTCACTATTTAAAACAGGATTGCCTGGAACTTGCTAAATAGCCCAAGCTGGCCTCATATCCATAATTGATCTTCCTGCCTCGGCCTCCAGAATGCTGAAATGATAGACATGTGCTAAAACACCGGACCATTGGCAGATTATTAAGAACTCAGTCCACATGTCTTCCTTGAGACTGTGTTCTCTGGGCATAGACTTGGTAGATTTTGGATGGAGGAAGAATTTGTAAATAACTTATTTTTTTTCTGTTTTTCTTATGTTTTTAAATCCTTTGCTTTGGCCTTTCTTAATGAGCTGATATTAGGCAAATGGAAAGGTAATGAGGAAGAGCAGTACAGAGATCCTGTCCTTGTGAAACACGTATTTCAGACGAGCAGAATTCACAGCTGCCTCTGCTTGATTTCAAACTATTAGACATTTGTTAAAAAATGCACACACACCCAAAGTAAAGCATCTAATGTAGGGAATCATGGAATTGGCCTGGCCTAGCTGCCTTGAGAGTCTTCTGTCATAGGTTTTTCAGGTTAGAGTTCATAGCTCCTTGGGGCACAGTGTCCCTTCCGGTTCCTGAGAGACTGATGCACTCCCTAAGGCAGCAAAGCCTTCAGGCCACCTTGTGTTTCTCTGTATGTTCCCTTAGTAGTCAAGGGGGCCTGGGAGCTCGAGAAGACAATTGGTCTTAGACATTAATCTTGCGTACTCTGTATGACTCGTAAGCTTCACTGTATCTTGGCAACTGCAGCAGTATCGATCCTGGAAACTGACATTATAGTCTGTTTCTGATAAAGATATAAATAGTCAGATGGCTCTCAATAAAATTGTCACAGCCTCAGTTGTGCTGCGGCCCCTCCAGCCTGGTCTGATTTCATTCCTCTCAGCCATATCAGGTGATGTTGCCCCAGTAAGTGCAGGCGCTTACAATCTAAAATGTCATAATTCATTTGAATTTGCCTTTGATTTCCACTGAATGAAGATACTAAGAGATGGGTTCCTATAGATGGATGCCGTCCCTGTATCGCGGAAAGGGGATTTATTTATCTTCAAAATTTGTTTTTAAGTAGGCCAGAGAAAAAAGAGGGAAGAAAATGTGATGAGAACAGAGGGAAGGACACTGAAGTCTAGGGATGGTGCAAGAAAACAGCACCACGGACGACTTTGTCTGCCTCGGGGCGAGGCTACCCTCGTGGACGTCACTTCTCAGTGCACCTGCTGCAGCTCCCTTTCTCTTCAGACGCTGAGCGCTCTGCTCACTTGGTAGCACTCAAAACTCCACAGGGCAGCCAAGACGATGGGGTTCCAACAGAGAACTAGGAAATAATATTCATCTGGAGAAGGACTGCCCCGTGGGGAAGAAGCCATGAGACGGGTGTGAAGCGTGCTTCGCTTGGGATGCTCGTCCTCCTCCCCATCAACCCACCTACTCAGTTATAACTTAACGTCTTGAAAAGTCAGGCTTAGCAGCCCACAGAGATGTACCTCCTCTTCTGATACGACCTTGAGTTAAGTCCAAATGGCGGAGGCAGCAGCTGAAGTCTCTCAGCTGAGACGATCAGGACAGAACGAGCTCTCTAAAGCTTGGGAATCGTTCACCCTGCTCCGGCCCACTCACTTGTCTGAGCCCTGCCTTCTCACATACAGAACTGAAACTACATCCCTCGGAATTAATGGCTCCAGAAACTGGCCCCTACTTGTCCATTGCCCATATTCCTTACTGTTTTCCAACCCCAAGCCTTCCCTCAAGCAAAGCTGCTTTCTGCACTACCTAAGAAATAGAATTATAGGATAATGGACTTGAAAACAACCTCCAAGTTTACCTAGCTTTATAGGTGGAAAAACTAACAACTAGAAGACTAATGACAGGAAACTAGTAATCAATATTTGATAAAATTTCCAGAATTGGGTGCCTCTATTTGTCTTCCTCTCTCCTTTGGCTGTGAGGTTGCCCTGTCCATACTTGAACATGGGGTGTCTACACACTGAATTTAAGAACCAAAAGGGGAAGGAGCTGGCAGTCTGCTCCAAAGCCCCCTCTGTTTCCTCCAAAACTTTGAAAAGGAAAAACATTAGTTCAGAGAGGCTCAGTCCTTCCTTGGGACATTGGTATCTGCATCTCTCCACAGTCTTTGTGGGAAATGATTTCTGACCAGTCAGATGCCTTCCAATCTCCTTTTCTTTTCTTTTGCAACCTGGAGAACCTGATGAACAGGAACAGATGCAGTATAAGTCATATAATCTTTATTTAGAAAAGCCTTAAAGATCCCGGAAGTGCCCCTATACACAAAATATAGGCTCCTTTCACTTCTCTTGGTTACCCATCCTCCTGCTGTAGACAACACATACTTGTTGGATGAAAGTTGTAGAGAAATTAAGCTGGAACTGATTGGAAGATTCTTCCCTGCTGGCTGGCTCTCAGTGTGCCAGACAGTGCTGTGTAGGGTGCTGTGGGGCAAAGGCATTGATGAGTCAACACTGATGTGAACTGACACACCAACCTACCATGCAAGATGTGCCTATCGGTGTAACAGTGGCATGACTGTTATGAGGGTAACCCACTGCTTCCTGATTGGATTTTGGTCTTGCCTAATACTGTAAACCACAACTGAAAAGGTCTTTGACTCTGGAGGAGACCCTAATCGGGCTGCTTAGCTGAATCAACATAGCATCAAACCACCCTCTGAATAGCTCTGTTTATTGTTATTTACTGTTATTTGTCTACAGACAAAGGGTACTCTCTTCCTTAAACAAAGGCTTTGTTCACTCCTTGCAGTGAACAAAGGTGAACACAAATACTCATGGCTGAACAAGATGCTGGGAATAAAAAACGCTCATCCCTAGGCAAGACATTTATACCACCCCTTAAGGTTCACACAGCATTATGAAAAAGGGGACTGAAAGAGTCTAAGGGCCATGGGATAGGAAGAGGGGCTGCAAAATACCACCTTCTGTACACAGCTTGGCTATGGCAACCATGAACTTACTGCAGCTTGGCATCCTGGGAATGGGTGCACCAAAGTCAGGCCCTCTTAGCAGTCAACCAGGGAGGGGAAAAGGACTCATGGGCCATACCACACACTGCCGACCCTGGGAGCCCACAGGTTCAGGCTCTGACAGTTAGTTCCAAACTCAGGGTGACATACATGGCTCTGATTAGACTTTGTGGCACACAGGAAAGTAGGCTCTGGGTTGAGAAAGAAAAGAATGCACCAAGTTGTGGGTGGAGATGTAGGGGGCGTGGGAGGAGTTGGAGGAGAGTGAGTTGGGTGGATTTGATCAAAATGAACAAGAAGTTTAAAGTATATATATATACATATATATGTATATATATATATATATATATGTATATATATATTAAAGGAGAAAAGTTCCTAAGAGGTGACCTCAATTGCTTTCTCTTAAAAAAAATAAATTGAGGGCTGGAGATCCGGCTCAGAGGTTAACAGCACTTTCTGCTCTTGCAGAGACCAAGGTTCAGTTTCCAGAACTCACGGAGAGTCTCACACCAACTGTAACTCCAGTGTCAGGGAGTTAGAGGCCCCCTTTTCACCTCTCTGGTGAATGTGACACAAACACACAAAATAAAACAAGTAAATTGAAGGGGAAGTGGAGACAGCCCCCACCCCCATCACCCCGGCAAAAATCTATCAATTGATTGCTGCTGGAAGAGAAAAACTCAGTTTTCTTTAATGGAGTGCCATTGGGTATAGCAGCCATACCTCAGGGCAGGCCCCATGCTCAGGAGTAGTTGGCCAGCTCAAGTTGAATTCCATGGTTTGGTTTTTTGTTGTTGTTTTTTTAAGAGAAAGAAAGAACATGAAGCTGATATTTTTAATTCGTTTTTAATAAAAACAGGATCATGTCACTTTCCCCCCTTCTTCCTTTTCCTCCAGCCACTGCCATGTCCTCTCCTTCCAACCCCTTCTATGTTCCTTCATTCTCAAACTGATTGGCTCTTCTTTTATTATTACTGCTCATATATTTTTGTTGAGTCATTTTTGTTGTTGTTTATGTCTATACAGTTTCAAGGCTGATCACTTTGTAATGCATAACCAATTAGGGGGCTGGGTAGGAAAATCAGAAAGAACTAGGAAAAGTTGGAGGCGGGGAATGAATATGATCAAAATATATTGTATGAGCCAGGCATTGTGGCATAGGCCTTTAATCCCAACCCTCAGGTGGCAGAGGAGACCAGATCTCCATGAGTTTGAGGCCAGCTTGTTGTACATTGTGAATCCCAGGCCATCCAGGGCTACAAGATAAGATACTGTCTTAAACAAACAACACACATAATATGAAACTCTTAAAGAATAAATAAAAATGTGATTCAAAAAATTTATGCCATATATAATCTTTCATGCACGAAATTAAAATTTTTAAACAAAATGATCCAATTCTCTGCTGATAAGTTCATATAATCTGCCTCATCCAATCCTGTCCTACCACACTGGATCTTGGAGATAAAGATATTTTACACAAAAAGGATTTTTGCTATGATTTTGACTTTTCAGAATATTGACTTACTGTTGTTTATATAGATTAATAATTGGGTTCTGGTTGTCTGATGTTTGGTTGGTGGTCCCTTGAGTGTTAAACCTAAGTGACTCCTACTCACTCACCCAGTCCTACAAGATGCCCGTCAATTCTCATTAAATGACTCACCAGTAAGGAGCAAGAACTGAAAACACATGCGGAGTTTGTGGTTTAATTCAGCAAAGATATTTTTATTGACACAGAATCAGTGGTGGCACCTCAGCCACACTGGGAGGATCAATCCCCCCGCCCCCCGCCCCATTCCGCTCACAGCAGTACACCACAGCCACACAGTTCGGGTTAACCAGAGAGAAGTTCGCACACTCTGTGCTGCTGGCGAGCTATTCAATATATCCCTGAAAATTAACTGGCCCCAAGTCATCACAAGTGACAAGAACGAAGCCCTCTATAGGGGCAATTTGGTACCTGCAGGCAGGATATCTGGTGCCATCGATGAGCTGACAGACTGTCATTCTGAACCTTGTCTCACTCTGGAAGCAGGAACTGTCAGAATAGTTTGGGCACGTCATCTTCTTGGAGGAAGTGCAAACGCTGTTGATTTTCTGAGGCCGCTCGTGGATGAAGACATGCAGCTTTTTGCATGCGTGGTCAGGTTCCCTGATGACTCTCTGTAGTATCATGTAGTTGCAGTACCTCAGGAGGGCAGAGTTCTGAGGATAGTCCACGTGCAAATGCTCTATGGAGGTCAGCATAATCTCCTCAGTCGTCTCGTTTTCCCAGAACAGGAGCAGCAGGAAAACGATCACCATTAGTACCATCAGGGGCAAGATTCCCTTCACATCTCTGGCTTTAACTCCTAGTAAACAAAGGGAACAGAAAGGAGCAGAGGGTGATGAGAGTCCTCCAGGATATATTATCCTGTCCTGCTACTTAAAATCACCCTGGCCATGGAAGACCCCATTGCAAGGGCTGCCCGTCAGAAAGCTCTCACTCCTATTACTGATCAGCTTCCTTTCCACCCAGTTCCACACGCTGACCAGACTATCTACTATAATCTGTTCTTTCTGACTCTTTCCCTTGCACGGATTCTCCTGCGGTCTGTGCTAGCTTCTCTCACCTGCCCTTCTTGCTCTTGCTCTCACAGGTAACATGTCCTTTTAATCATGTATGTGAGGAAATCCTTTGCGTCTCACAGTCCCCAGACAAGAGCTGGTAAGGAGTTGTTGACTGTGGGGAGGGCAGAAGAGGAGAGGGCAGAAAGGGAGGAACCCGTGGAACAGTGTGCTTGGATGCCTTCGGGGAAGGAAGAGGCTTTGCCTTCAACGTGAGACACTGGTGAGGCCGGTCCTGGATAGGTTCTCAGTGAACAGTTGTGGACTCTGTGGAAACATTTAATCCTGGTGTATGCCAACCACAGTATTGCCCATCATCTAAGTTTTTAATCAGTCCTAACTACAACTCTGTGAAAGAGCTGCTGTTTTTATTCCCTAATAGAGATGGAAGTTTCAGACGGGTCATGGCAGGGACATAAAATCAGGAAGCATAGCAAGAGCTCCATCCTGCCAGATCCAAACACCTGTTTCAGCACGTTTGATTCCCGTATGGTATCTGGGGCTGGGTAAAATCAGTTCTCTGCACTGAGCGTTCATCTAGCTAAAGCCCTGGGCTTCTGAAGAGTGTGGCAACAGTTCCCAGACTCTGCTGAATCTTTGAAATATATCAGGTGTTAAAACAAACAAAACACAAGTCATCCATGAGCTTCCACATGGGAATTAGTGGATGAGCACTTAATAAGACGTGTGGTTCCGGATACTGAGGCAATAGAAAAAACTGTGTCACCGTCCATCTCAGAACGTCTGATGAATAGATGTGGGGCGGGGGCAGGTGGGGGTAGAAAACATCACTTGATGTAGTCTTGCTCTGACATTGAGCCTTTAGCTTGAGTGTGCGAATGAACATGTGTGTGTAAGTGTGTGTGTGTGTGTGTGTGTGTATGTATGTCTGAGTGTATGGATGTATGTATGTGAGAATGTGTGTGTGTGATTATGTGAGGGTGCATGTGTGTGTATGACTATAAGTATGTGGAGTGATATATATGTGTGAAAACGTACATGTGTGAGAGTGTGTATGAATGTGTGTGTTGTACATATATGTGAGAGCATGTTATTGTATATGTATGTGTGACTGTAAATGTGTGTGATGTGTGTGAATATATGTATTATGTGAGATTGTGTGTGTGTCTGTGTTAGTGTGTACATGCAAATGTTTAAGTGTGTGTAAGAGAGGAAGAGGGAGAGAGAGAGAGAGAGAGAGAGAGAGAGAGAGAGAGAGAGAGAGAGAGGAGAGACAGTCTGTTGGGGTTAGGGCAAAAGATCAAAAGCACCATATGTGCTGACCATTTGCTCTGCCACTGAGCCATACTCCAGCCTACGGTGTTGTTTTAGGAAGATAAGTGTGGTCGTTAGGATGACAATGATCCCTACAGCCCTGTATATTTGAATTCTTTGTCCCCATTTGATGGAACTGTTTGGGAAGGATTGTGAGGTGTGTCACTAGTAGTGAGCTTTGAGGTTCCAAAAGCCCACACCATTCCCAGCTCTCTTTCTCTCTCTGCCTCTGTCTCTATCATCTCCACCTGGATGTGAGCTCTCAGCTCCTGCTCCAGCGCCATGCCTGCCTGCCTGCTGCCATGCTCCCCGCCATGATGGTCACAGACTCCAATCTCCTGAAACTCTAAGTGCCCAGTAAACTCTTTCTTCTGTAAGTTGCCTCGGTCATAGTGTCTTAGCACAGGAACAGAAAAATAACTTAGACAACGAGTATGATGGGATCCATCATCCTTTCTCCGTTTTTTTTTTATATATATATATATATCTGCAGCTATTTATGTAAAAAGTTTAAATTCTTGCTCTTGTGGAGTTTACATCTGGTAGATGTTGATCGACAATGAAAAGTAAACATACTGAGTGTTTTTAGAAGATGGGTGCTGTGCAGTTTTACATGGGACAATCAGAGTAGGCCTGGAAAATTAATAGTTTCCTTTTCTTTCTATTTAACAAATCTCAATGTAGTTTAGGATTTTGCCAGGTCTTGGGCTGGAGAGATGGCTCAATGGTTAAGAGCACCTGGGATGGAAATCGTGCCCTAAGAAGTGCTAAGGGCTCATCACTCTCCTTTTGAAGATTCCTCATCTGATCAATTCACACCAAACTGAAATACATGGCTATCCATATGAAAGAAGGGGTGTTATATATTAAGTGGTGCGATGTTATTTATTAAGCAGCACTGTTTACCACGCAAGAAAAGCCACAGGGCAGAACAAAACCCACTATAAGAGTTTATTAAGGGAATAGAGAGGGGGTGTGCATAGGCCTATGAAGTGACCGTGCAGGAAGAGAGGGAAGGAATAGATGGAGCCTGCTTTTATAGGTCCCGCCCCCCTGCACATGCGCATATGGGCTTATGTAGCTATGCCACACATGCATAGATTACGTGATCACACTGCATGCAGCACATGGATTACCTAGGATGTAAGGCCCTAGGATGACTAAGCATCTTGCCTGGCTACTGGACAGTGCATGTGTGCAATCATGCACGCGGTCATGTAGCTGGGGGAGTGGCTAGGAATTCTAACGAGGGGGAGCCTCACAGTGTAATCAGGAAAGGCCAACGACCTCAGCACCAGTTTTCAGCCACTCCTAAGACTAGGGTTTTCTGGCTTTTCTAGACTGAAAACAAAGTGGGAGCGGGGTATTGTTATTTTTAACTATCATTCAAAGTAATAGCTTCCATGGTGACATCTTTATACATAGATACCAACATGCTTGGCTATTATTGTCCACCACACACACACTCCTCTCCGACTCACTTCCTAGTCCCCTTCCCCTTATCAAATAGTCCCTCTGTCTGCTTTCGTATAACGTACATGCTATTAAGAGGAGGTAGTTTTTGTGCAAAATCCATCAGAACGTCTTGGCTACTAATTACAAACACAAAAGCCTGAGACTTACCCTGCACTTGCTGAGTCAAAGTCTCCAGAGGTCACCTGCGCTTGCACTCCATGGCCACCCTCCCCAGAAATAACTCCCCACCGGATAAACGGCATCTTCATTTCCAGAATGGCTCTCATCCACAGCAAAATGAGAGCCGCCCACCATCCACCAGGGAATGCTCACTGGCCTGGTCTGACTCAGCTACATCTAGACCACTGCCTTGGTACAGAGCTTGCAAGCCAGGAAGAAGGCAGCCATCCATGAGCTCCTTCCCTGGATGCCTGGAGGGTCTTCTTTTTCTTTTTCTTTTTTTTTTTTTTTTTTTGTTTGTTTGTTTGTTTGTTTTTTCGAGACAGGGTTTCTCTGTGAAGCTTTACACCTTTTCTGGAACTCACTTTGGAGACCAGGCTGGCCTCGAACTCACAGAGATCCGCCTGCCTCTGCCTCCCGAGTGCTGGGATTAAAGGCGTGCGCCACCACCGCCGACCGGCCTGGAGGGTCTTCTTCAACAGCCACTGCTGGGGGAAGTGAGTTTCCTGTGGATGACTGGCCACATGGTGTTGCAGAGGCTTTGCCTAGCCTCCTCTCCACAAACTGCATCTATGGAGAAGAGAGCACATCTTTAGCGCAGTGTCCTCCAAGATCACGTGTTTATAGGGGAGGCTGAAAGGGAAAAATCAGTAGCCATCTTGAGAGACGCTTCCCCCTCCCCTCCTCCAAAGGCATTTGCTGACTAGCAGTTTTAGAAATGATCAGAAGTTGAACTTAAGGCTGGGAAAATCAATCTATGTATCCTGGACTTGGCAAAACAAGATAGAAGGAGTAATGAACTCAACTGACCAGAAGCTGACTTTAGAGGAGAGTAGGACTACAACAACGAATCTGAATGTGTCAACAAAAGCAGGACATGGGGAATAAAAATTTATGTCTCTACAGATACCTTGAAACCTGTTAGCAGTTAGTAACCTTATGCTTACCTCACCCTAGCCCCCTCGTCCAATCCCAAGCTGCATGTTAACTTTTCCTATATAAACCCCTTCAAGTGAGTGCTCGGGGCCGTTCTCTTCCACCCAATGTGTCAGATGTTGGATGGTGGACCAAGCTTGCTTGTTTTGTTAATAAAAACCTCTGTGTGCTTGCATCGGATATTGGCTCTGTGGTGGTCTTGCTTGGGGGTCTTGCGACCTGGGCACAACAGGCAAATGGGTAAAAGATGTCATGTCTTGTCCCTTTAGTGACATCAGCTACCTATGTTAGCATGAGAAGCCATGTACGCCACTTTCCAGGGTTTCCATTTCTGTATCTCCAACAGGAGTGCTAGGAAAGAAGAAGTGTGACAGTAAGACTCCAATCTGCTTTTACAAACCAAAGTTACTGAGCTTCATTTAAAGGCAGGCACAGGCTGATCTCATAGGACTGGCTATCCAGGAAGGAGAGGTGAGGTGTTCTGTGCCTCCCAGCCTTTCCTGGAAACAAGCAATGAGAAAGCATGGCGTTAGCTGCTAGGTCCAGACCCAAAAGCGGGGTCTGACTTAGGAGTAGAGGAGTATTCCTGTGAAACAGCTTAGGGAACTGGCAACGTGGTCAAAGGGACACCTCCTCAGAGCTGATCCCCCTACAAGCTCCTGGGCGATATTCCAACTCCCCTCCCAGGGCCTCAGAACAGAGTGGCCCTGCAAACACCCAAGAGCAGTCTGCTCCGGCCCTCAGACCGATGGTGTTCTGAGTTGGAGACAGTCAACCTGGGTTTAACAGTTAGAGCCCCAGGCTGTGCACACAAATTCCTTCCGTGGGAGGGGCAGGCATTTCTTGTCCCAAGATGTTCCTTGGGTTCCTATAACGACCGCCACAGGCTAATAACCCAAGAATGACCAGATGAGGAGAAATTGCCCAAAGCCTACCCTTCGAAGGGTAGGACAGTCCCTTCCATGTTCAAGTTCAAGAAGTGCTCTGATCACACCATACCTGGCTTCTCTTCTGTACGAGCAGCCCGGGCACTCGCCCAAGCCTTCTGAATGGAAGGACCATTAAAGCCACCTTCCTCCCTGTACCCCCAGGGCGTTCTTCCCTCTGTGCACTCCCGGGGGTCTGCTTTCTTCTCTGGAGCAGAAAATAAGATAAATCCTTGGGAAAGATGGACTAGAATAATCATCATGGCCCTAGAAAATCCAGATATGTTTTAAACAAAACAAACAAATAAAAATCTCTCCCAGCTCATCAGCACCCACTAGGGCCACTTGGGAATCATTAAAACTGGTTCCTGTCCCACGAACTGATGCTATGACCCCTGAGCTCAGTAAACATTAACTGCATGAGGAGCATGTGAATGGATGGTCTAAAGGAATTGTACTTGCATTATTTTTAATTTGTAAGAATTTCTGATTTTTTTTGATTTTTTGTTTTGTTTTGTTTTTTTTTTTTTTCCAGACAGAGTCTCACTATATAACCCTGACAGACATGGAGCTTGGTATTGTTAGGTCTGAAGACATCAGATATATTGACCAGGCTGGCCTCAAACTCACAAAGATCTACCTACCTCTGCATCTTAAAGGCTGAGATTAAAGGCATGTGCTACCATGCCAGGATTTAAGGTTTATTCGATGTGTGTGTGTGTGTGTGTGTGTGTGTGTGTGTGTGTGTGTATGTGCACCTAAGTGCAGGTGCCCAAGAGATGTCATATCTCCTGGAGATGGAGTTACAAGCAGTTGTGAGCCACCTATATTGGGCGTTAAGAACCAAACTCGGGTTCTCCGGAAGAGCAGCAAGCTCTCTTAGTGACTGAACCGTCTCTCCAGCCCATTTTATAATTTCAAATCTTACGTATTTATTTAGCGTGTGAGAGGGTGGTGCCTGTGCCATGGTTATTGGGTAGAGGTCAGGGGACAACATGTAAGAGTTCTCTTCTTCCACTGTGTGGATCCCCAGGACGAGTTCATCAGGCTTAGCATCAGCAACTTCCCTGGATGATGAGTCTCCCTGAGGGCTTTACTATCATCTTTTTGGAGGATTGCTTTGAAATCCTCCAGCATTGTATGCTCATAACATGAGAAAGTTAAGAAAAAACAAAAACAAAAACAAAACCAAGGAGGGAAATATGTTGATTTCCCACTCTGCAAGGCCTTAAGTTGATTACTGTGCCTCGGAATCCCTCACTTGACTTGCTGGCAACCCCTTAGAGATTTTGGTTATAGCTGTTAGCTCTGTGCTGTTCTCCCTCCTTGCCTGTGTAATGTGATCTACCTTAATAAGGAGTACACACACACACACACACACACACACACAGTCACACACATGCACACACTCACAATACACTCACACATGAATACACTCAGACACACACAGTCACACACATGCATACACTCAATACACTCACACATGCATACACACACACACAAAGTCACACACATGCATATACTCACAATACACTCACACATGCATAAACTCACACACACAGAGTCACACACATGCATACACTCACAATACACTCACACATA